>NW_023501104.1:0-133524 GCF_014066305.1 Letharia columbiana | reverse complement strand
ATGCTATGTTAGTGGGCCGCCACGAAGCCTCCATACATTGGAGTGGAAGAGATATCTTTGATCTGTTCAAACTCTCCCTGCATGGCGACTTTACCATGTTGTGCTTCGACTTTGGCCGGTACTTCCGCCACTCTACCGACGGCATCAAGCATTCTGAACATGGCCGATCTTGGCAATACTTCTCAGGCAAATTTCAGCCTTATCGCAACCGAGTCGAAGCAGTCTCCACGTCCAACCCAGAGAAGTTGAGCTTGGTTTGTCGCCACAAGTATCAGCAGAGGGTTCCGTTCCCTGCTCTCGGGCTTCGACTTTGCTCAGGAGTGGGGGCTCGGTTACAAAAGCGTCCATGTAGACGGGTTTATCATCGAACTGATTCGTAGAATCGTTAGCTACCATGGCTTGGTCCTCATCATCTATCTCTGTCGCTTTGGTGTCGGTGCTGTCTTTATCACTATTGCTGCAGATGTTGCTCTCGGTGCCGCTGCCGCTGCTGCCTGAAACGTACTCCACTGTGGCACTACCCAGCTTGCGCTCTATCATCTCGGTCTCTATTTCATTCTGGGTTGAGAAGGATGAGTCACAGTCGGGCTGTACATCCCCCCAGTCCAATTTTGTGAGGTCTACAATCAAGGCCAGCATATGGTCAACAATATCGGAGGTAACCATAGGAGTATTCGTAGCAATTTCCAAATTTTTCATCACCAGAGACCGCCGAGTCACATCAGCTTCTTCCTTGGGCGTGGTACCGTGGACTGTGAGATGTGCCGACCCTTTAGTGTTGAGCGCAATTTCCTGTTCCATAAACTGCGCGTACATCGCTCGGTAGCACGAAAGCTCGTTAGGTGAGCTCTCATTATATCCAGCTTCTTCCCGTGGCTTTCCCGCACTAACGTCGTAGTCATATTGAGTCTCTATCCAGTCATGCATCAGCCAAATGGGAAACTGGGCGCAGCCGACCTCTCGCGGCACTGCAGCAACACCATCCCAGTCAATCAAACCGCGTAGCGTTCCATCTTCAGCAACCAGGATATTCTGAATATCGAAATCGGGGTGTGCCAAGACAAAACGGGGCCCGTGTGGTTTCTTTTGGCACGCCCACTCGACGAACATGCGCAGTAAAGCATCAACACCCTTGAGGTATGCGTCATCTTCAGGTCTAGATGGACGACGGTCCAGCATGAAACGAAGAGCGGGTTTTGGATCAGCAAATGGTCCTTTCTCGCAGAAGATGTCGATGTTGTTTGGGTTTTCGTCTTCTGAATACCACATGGCATTCGCATCAACGATCTTCGCTCCTCCAACACCGACCGCTTTGCCATCAGAATCGAATACAACCGAGCCTCCATGATCCAGCATGAACAGATTAAGCTGTGCCATAGCCGCTGCAAGGCTCTGTAAAGCTCTAGCCCGAAATTTCTCGAGCTGAGCCTTTGGTTTTCCGTCTTCGTTGAACCATCCTTTGTACAGAGGTGTCCCATCGATTCGCTCCATTAAGATGAAAGGCACATGCAACTCGTTATCCAAAGAACCGTCAAATGCATACACAGCAGGAATAAGAATCGTTGTTGCTTTCTTGATCATTTGCATAGTGCGCGCTTCAGATATAAGAGCCTTGCTTGCAAGCTCACCGAACTGCTCATTATGGCCGTTGGCGGGGATTTTTAGCATCCAGCAAACGCCATCAGTAAACTCGATCGCAAAGACAATGTTGTAAGATCCCGAGAATGGTGCTGTGTTTACTTTGCAGGGTGTGAAGCCGAGTGAGGCCACTATCCTCGTGAGGTTGGTTGCTGTGGAAAGGTGGCCTGACTGGCGCACCGTAGAAGCAAACTTGGATATTGCGTCCAAATCAACGATTGCAAGGATGGATGCGAATGTCGCGCGTTCCTGTCCGCCAATTCTGATGCCATCTGCATGCCGATCCTGCTCGTTGGAATTCATCGACTTCTGTGTCTTAGTACTAGCCATGACACTGCCACTTCTTTAAGAGCCGACGATGGCGGGTGCGGACTGGTTCGAAGTTGCTGAGGATTGCGGGAAGATGCTAGATGAGTGCACTGACGCTTGTTTGTGATGTTTTGAGCTGGAGAGTGGTGAAAGAATCTGACGCAGTTGGCCGTCTTTTTGTGTACGTCTCATACAAAAGCCTTCCCGATACTGTCCTCCTGTTCAGTGAGCAGATGCCGCAGTTGGAGATATGTTTCGCTATCGATGTGCTTCAATGCCACAGTGATGTCGAGCTTGTGGTATAAATACCTACGGCGGGTGTTGTTGAAGCGCGGAGCGTGTTCTTGAAGTGCAGTGGCAAAGGTCAGACATTGAGTTTAGCGTGGAGAAAGTTGCTAATGGAGACGCGCTAGATGCAAGTTGTTATGGTTTTGAAAGTGTGTTGACTGACGTTGATAGGACTTAATACATATATACCGATTCCGAACACAGTCCCTCGCTCCCTGTCTTCTGTGAAGCCCATCACTCCTAGATTTCTCACCCCTCAAAAGTTTCAACAAAGATCTGTGACTACGCCCAAGCCATGGGTCAAAACCCTCCTCTACCTCCACCCTACCTCGAGGACAACTTGAAGCTCGCGGCAGAATTGAAAGTACCAAGGTTTGTTGGATCTTGTTGACATCTACAGATACTCTGCTGACAATTATCCGGTAGACGCCCAAGCGGACATGTATCAATGAAGAGCCACCACTGGTACTGCCTACATGAGAGACTCACAGACTTTCATCGACAATCTCTGATCAATTGTTTAGTGGAAAATGTCACGGAGTGTTCAAACAAACATGCATCGACGCCAAGCACATGGTCCTTTGCCTCAAACACAAGACGTATTCGAAATGGGAGGGCCAATGTCCACCATGCGAGCGAGAGTGGAAGACTCAGGAAAAGGAAATAAAGGAAGCAGAAGCCGCTCTGAAAGCCGACAAGGAACAGGAGGAGGCGCAGGCTACGAAGATAAGTAAGAAGACTAAAAAGACGGGGAAAGATGGCAAAAAACTGGGTTCCAAATGTGTGCCCGGGTGGGTGGAAGCGAAGAAAGGGGATCGCAAGTAGTGGACCCTCAATCTACATCCTGTCTTTTCCAACAGTGGATCAACATGGAGACGACGGAGACTGTCGTGAACCCCTATATTATTCAGTCCTCCTTATTACTTCCCTCACACCGCCAGCAACTATAAGATTGAGAAAGATCCAACTCCAAAGTCGGAGGTTTACGTACCCACAACCTGCTTAGTGTTCACAGCAAGATACCCCCTGCGACCCTGGCACGCTGGGCAGCCGGTGTGGTCATTATTCATCCACAGTGGGACTGGGGGTTGGTGGGTCTCATGATATAACCGCTTTTTTCACGCATGTGGCTATAGCAGTAGACACCTATTCATCATGGCCTATATAGACATCCCCTCATCAACCCCTACACAGACACCTCTTCTGCACCAGCAAGTGGCTGTTCATTCATATTCATCTCTTTCTGAACCATAGTATACTTTGACCCACCCATCCGCGCTTGTACATGACTAGACTTCCACTCCAGATCTACGTCGTACAGACATAACACTTTCCCTACGCTGAACTACGAGAATATGCCTGTTCCGACCTCTGTTCGGACTTCCTTAGACTTACCATCCCCGGCGTGAGATGGCACAACCACTTGTTCACATCCTACGTGGGAAGTATATGTGTGAGTGGGTGGGATATACGTTTTTCACACATGGAACAACTAAGTTGACATTTACTTGGCAACAGGCTTCGTGGATATCGATGGATTTTTTTTTGATAATTAGCTCTCTGTCTTGTTTGTCCAGGCCACATACAAACGAATCTTCAAGCAACACTGTTCGCTTCTCCTCTGGAGCTTTCTCGAAATAAGAAGGTTTGACCATATCTTTCTAGGCTCTTGATTTGGGTAAGTTGCTATTCACGGACCCTGTAGTCTGAGTAATTACCTCAGAGTGGCGAAAGGTTTTTGTGTTACGCTGAATAAGAGTTTCAGTGCCACAGTATGACCCCATGACCTGGCTCTCGACACCTATGTGTCGATTACGACTAGGTCCTCTTCTAGCGCCTTGATGTACAATATATATTGCACTCCATAGCCGCCATTAAAATTTCTTTGTATTACACTACACACATACCAACGCAGTTATAGCTCGTCAGTAAGAAACAAGAGGTAGTGTCCATGGTGCCGAGAAATTGAATTGCAAAACTTACTGAGACATTAGGTAAATATATAAACATAGTTATGGCATCTCGTGCACGGCCGCTGCTGCCACAGGGAACACTCACCACCCTTCTACTTTTCCACTTCCATTAGAGAGAAAAAATCCTACAACGGAGCTCATTATCAAATCTCTCAACAACATTCGCCACGTCTTTGAAGTTTGCATCCTCTCTTCCGAAATTGGCTCCTGCGACCCTCTCTGATCTGTTCAGAAGGTATTAAGGCTTGTCTCACCCATAACTCATCCTCGAGCTTTGATGCTAACATGATGTAGCTCAAAACGCCTTGACCTAAACACGACAAACACTCAAAGGACGTCAAGACGTACTAGGGTATGGCACGCCTTACAGACTTATTCCGGTCCCTGTTGACGTTACCACGGTAGGAAAGAGAGATAGCAGGAGCCATCACCGGTACGATTACAAGAACACCGAAAATCGGATGCTACCCAACTATTCCGAGCTGGTGTGGCAGTACCAATATCCACTTCTTGCGTTGAGATACACCACTTGTACCAGTGCCGGATCCACCCCAACCACTTTTGGAGAAAAAGTGGTAAATGCATAGAATCCATGGACGAATGGGACCGAAGGGAAAGAGCACAGAGGGAGCAAGATCGCGTGAGGAAGCTAGAGAGGAAGGCTAAGGACGCCGGTAACGCTGACTTCGCGAACACAAATAATGATAACCAGAGGGAAATCATCATGAAGCCCGAAAAACCTCGACAAACAGCGACTGCCAAAGCCGGGGTAACTCAGAAGTCACGAAAGTGGCCAAAGAGGGAGAAGCAGCAGGTCTCCGGGGCACAGTTGGCTCCAGAGGGTCGCAAAGGAGAAAGGAAAGGGCAAAGCCAAGACTCAAGCAGTGTTGGAATCAGCCAATAGGAGGCCAGCATGGCTACACTACTAAGTTCCAAATAGGTGTTATTACTACTCCTCATGGTGGCAAAGACACAAGTGGCAAATAGCCTTAGTGTGGACTTCACACCATAAATAGATAGTCAACCTCCATTCTTCTTATATACTTTATAGAATATCACAATAGAATAACTATTCTACATGCTATGAGATTACTGAATGCACACATTATCCAATAAGCAGGATTTGGCAGCAAGCGAATAGTACTACGGATGCTTAGTATAGAGAACCATGGCTTTTAAGCATGTTTGAGCAAGGGTGCCGCATTTATTACTTGTCTGGGGAACGCGCTTGTGAACAGCACCTACCTCCTCTCATTCGACACTTTCAACGCCTTAGTGTACCACGAGGAGCCTGTATCTGGAGTGATGGAAGACAGCATTATTTTGTTAGATCTAGAAATCTTGGGGTTGCCTCTAAGCATGACTTTTGAATATTTGCACTCACATTTTCTTCCAAGTCCATAGTATAGAGTCCTCAAAGTATAGAACTCAATCTGCAAGCATGAGCATTAGTATGAACTTGCATCATCTCTATCCAGACCAAAACGCGAGGTATGCTCTTACATGGGATAGTTATCCTCGATTCGTGATTCTTGGTCTTGTCGACGCTTGTAGAAGATCTAGTAATTTAGACAGCGCCCGAGAAAGATTGCCTCAATGGTCTAGCTATGTTATTGAGCCTATGTATGCAAGCCAATCATCGAGTCTGAATACAATCATGACCATAGGAATCTCTCTCGCTGCAAAGGAAAAAAAGAAATACCCTGTCTCTACCATTTTCCATGCTTCTAGGCGCTTTGACTCGCCAGAGCCAACTGAGCTTTATGCCGTCCCCATATATCGTATGTAACCGCTTCACCATCTCGTGAAGAAAGACCCTACACATCGCCAAACTCCTTGGAGTCCACTACCGCGTCTCACATTGCCCTTGCTAACGACCCACGACGTGATGGCCTCCAGCACTTGAAACGCTCCTCTTTATGCCTTAGAGTGTTCACCTCCATCCCCACCTTCTTCGACAGCATGTGACTCCCCCCCAAACCCTTCATCGAGCCTCAATACTGCTCAAGTAGCATCAAAAACCCCTCTTTCAGGCGTAGCAGGCGCAGCTCGTCGAGTTCCCCCATCCCTAGGAGGTTGCAGACGGTGTAGCGATCAAATCCGCCATGATCCTCGAATTCAGGTATGCCTGAGTCACCCAAAGATTCAACCCCTTCGTCGCCGCCAGCTTGATCCTCATGGCCGGATTCAATGTTCGCATCTCCTTCATCTCCGCCGTCATCGTCATCTATCATTTCGGCGAGTCGTGCTTTGTCACTTGTTGTAGTTGTGCTTCCAACCTTGGTTGGTTTGTCGAAATTCTTTGCCTCTACCCAATCTTCAGTGCAGGGGTCATACGTCCTTCGAGATGCGCAAGGCTTGATGAGCCCGTCTTCCTCGCGCGAGCCTTTGGCGAATGACGCATGCTTGTGGTGGTTCGTCTGTCCCATCGCTTCGTTTATTCTACCTTCTTCGCGTCCCTCTTCGTCAAACTCTTCGCCATCTTCATCTCCACCGCATCCACCTCCGTTGCCTTCGTTGGTAGCAATGACTGCAAATTCTGGCGTATCATCTTTATCTTCCTTGATTTCATGGTTCTCTTCATCATTGACTTGGTCGTCACTTAGCGAAGTGGCACTAGAATGATTATCTTCGACGTCGCTTCCTCCTTCTTCTTCATTACCACTCTCACTGGTTACACTGCTTTCTTGAGACAAGCACCCTTTGTTTTCCTTGGATTGGTTGCGGTTAAAGAGGATCTGCGTGAAGTACGACGTCCCAAACTTGCAAAGAGCTCTAAGGCTGTAAGAGATTTTAGCGGCCGCCGGTAGCACACATTCTCTAGACGTAGATGAGGACCCGGACGATGTCTGCGATTCTCTTACTTTGGTGAAGTCTCTAGCCGCTTCTTCGTGGAGCATCTTGTTCTTCTGCCCGACGTTGAACCCAACAGCAAAGTCATCTTCTTCGGGTGGTACTTCTGGTTGGTTCGTTGAAACAGAATTGTTCGGGAGAGTGTTGAATGCAGACCATTCTGATGAAGAAGGATTCTCTTTTCCCAATGCAGGCAACGTCTTGTCCCCTTTAGCTGTCGTCGGCTTTTTCGTTCTCTTCTTACCATTTGACTTCGAGGTACGGGAGTCCCGAGGAAGACACAACCCAGCTTGAGGCTGTGGTGTGGACAGAATGGCATTGGGCGACTCTGACTCATCTTTGTTGTCTTTGAAGATTTCGAAGACGCTGTTCTCCGGTGCACGAATAGCTTGACATGTGGTATTCGAAATTTTCAAGTAAATCCGGTGAGCCTTCGACTCAAGTCTACTATTCTCTGCAACACCGGGAATGGTGACCTTGGACGCCCTCGACGGCTCATCGCCGTTGACCTTCGCGGTCTGTGGCACGTCTTCTTCTAGCCGGACTTCCTCTGGTTCCCCTTTTGACTGCATGGAATTGTCTTCAAGACGGCTCAGAGCAGCTGCACTGCTATCTACCATCTCGGCGGCGGCAGCGGTTACTTCAGTCGCTGATGGGAGATGAGTACTCACTGCTAGACCATCCTCATGCTCTTGCTCCGAGCGGATCATATCGACAACCGAGCTAGCAATCTTGCCCTGGTTCAGTTGGAGCTGCTCGAGAGAAATACCGCGACGCCAAACCGCAAGAGCAATGTTCTCCCACACTTTTAGCTCTTTCTTTATTGCCGCTTTGTCAGCAAGATAATGAGCCTTTCTTTCCGCCTTCTTCACCGCCCTCGCTGCTTGCAGGAGCTCAGCCTTTCGTAACAGAATGTCTTGCGGCTCTACGGTGGGTGGGATAGAGGCAGATCTTTTGATCCTGTCTGAAATGATAACCGTTTGAGTTGATGGGATTTTCTGTACATCTGCAGTGGACCCGATCGACCCAACGTCGTTGAGCTGCTCCGGCCCTCTCGTATCGTTAGTTGACAGGGTGTCTTTGAGTTGCTTCGTTCCCATCTCTTCAGAAAGCTCAATCGCATTTATTTGCTGTGGAGTGTCGAGCTCCCCCACCTTCCCAGTATTTTCTTCCGCAACAGTCACGGCAGATTGTACTCCGGCTTCAGATGATAGCTCTGCGGCTTCGTCAACGGCAATTTCTAGGGCATAGCCGATCTTTGCTAGTTTCCTCAGAGATTTCTCTGCAGTGTTGCAGCCAAATCGAAGGAGTCTGCGTGTCCAACCTAGATGAGCTGATGTCGTGGAGCAGTCTTCTTCAGGATCCACTTTGGATGCTTTGTGCGTCTTGGATTTGCCAACGTCTGTTTGAGACGCCCCCAAAGGGGCCGGGAATACTCGATCCTGTGCCCCTGCTCCCCAAGAGTTGTTTATGACCTTGACAGTCACTTCAGGCACAGTGAATTCCATCTCTTTAGATTCCTGGTCTGCCCCATGAGCAGAAACACTCACTCTCATACCAATCGAGCCTTGCTCGTCTGTTTCAGGAGCTTGGGGTTCTGTATCTTCTTCTTTGATACTACTGTCAACACTCCTGCTAGAGTCACTGTCAGAGTCACAGCCACTGGAAAATGAGGAAATGGAATCTGTGTCCTCCCATCCAGGAGCTGTCAGTTCCTCGATCTGATCGATAATGTGATTCACAGTACCCAAAGCAACCCAAGGGTCACCTGCTGAAAGATCCAGGTTCCTCATGATCAAGGATCTGCGTGTCAAATCGGCTTCCTGCTTTGGTGACGTTCCGAAGGTAGTCCTCTTATTTGAACCACCGGTCATCTTCTCAATCTCCACTTCCATCAAGTGGGCGTACAAGGCGCGATAGCTTGCAAGCTCTGCAGGCGAGCTCTCTTCGTATCCGGCGCGTGTACAAGCTCTTCCTTTGTCTATATCGTACTCATACCGTAATGGCACCCAATCGCGCATCAACCATAGCGGATACTGGGCGCATCCAACTTCACGGGGCACGGCTGCGACTCCGTCCCAGTCAATCAAGCCGGTCAATGTACCGTCTTCGGCTACCAAGATATTTTGGACATCCAGATCAGGATGGGCGAGGACAAAACGTCGGTCATGATCTCGAGAATCGGCAAAAGCCCAATCGATGAACAGGCGAAGAGACCTATCGGTCCCCCGCTCATATGCATCAGCTCTGAAAGCAGGGTCAGATCTGTCTAGATTGGACATGAAATATTCTTTCGGGTTGCTGAATGGGCCACGCTCGTAGATGATGTCATCATCATCACTCTTGTCGGCGTTGATCTGACTACACCCAAATGCGTTAGGGATGCTGGATTTGGCTGCTTCGACACGAAGATCATCGGGGTTGCTCTCGTCGCCCTTGTCGGAGGTTGTTTGATGGACCTGAGATGCTCTGGCCTTGTTGAATATAGCTACTCCATCCACTACCTTTGCACCACCAAGACCAACAGGAGTACCATCAGTATTGAAAACAAGAGAACCACCAGTATTGAGGGTGAACTTGTTTAGCTGCACCATAGCTCCAGCAAGGCTCTGGAGGGCTTTGATACGAAAATGCTCAAGACGAGCCTTCGGCACCTCGCTATCGAACCACAGATGATATAATGGTCTACCATCCAGCTTCTCCATTAGAATGAAGGGAGTCAAGAGATCGTTATTAGAATATGTATCGAATGCGTAGACTATTGGGACTGGTATGCTGGTCTCTCTTCTAAGCATCTGCATAGTCCGTGCTTCGGATGCCAAGGCAGCAGCAGCAACGGAGTCGAAGTGATCGCCTTTGGCGGGAATCTTGAGCATCCACTTCGCTCCATCCGCGAATTCAATGGGAAAGACGATATGGAAAGATCCATAGAGAGGAGGATTGATGACCTTGCAGCTGATCGAGCAAGGCTCAGACAGACCCTGGATAGGGCTACTGACTGTAGAGTAATGGCCGTACTGGCGAACGTTAGATGCGAAGTCGGGAATCTTGTCGAGGTTCATGGTTCGCAATATTCTGCCGAAGAGATTCATTTCCTCTTCGTATAAACCAAGCATGCGGATCCGATCATTCTCATCACTGGAGCTTGCCATGTCTGAAACGTTTGCGTTGAGGGTGTTGATAGTCATGTCCATGAACACGTCAATGCACGGCTCCGAGCTCTTGTAAGCTATCAGCAATGGAGATTGTCTTGGTTGAAGCAAGGTAGACTCACCGATAAACATACACAAAACAGTTTGCAAGCCCCTGTTGTGCCTTGACGTGAAGAACCGGATCGAGCACCGCGTGGTGTAACTCGGTATCGGAAACAGTTTTGGGAGCAGGGTTGGGTATATTGGATTAATGAACCTGATCTTAGCGTGGTGCGATTTGCAAGTGCAGGTATCCGTCTGTTTGTCTCTGGTGTCTCACATCTGACGGCCGTCAAAGATTGCTCTGCGCTACTACAACAGCGCTCACAGACAGACTTAGCGTCAGTGCCAGCTTTCACTGCTCTCCTAGCATCCAGGATATGTCGCTAGATAGGCTCAGAATAAGAAGACGAACAGGATTTTGATGTCAGAAGTCAAGTGCTTAGCGTGTTGGGAAGCTTGTGTGTTGGAAAATTGGTGTGTTAGGAGGGAGCCTAGAGTAGAGTAAGCGGGAGTGAAATGAAACTGTACATGGGTGGTCAAATACAGCTGTGTTGAAATGACCAATACGCGGGGTAAATATATACACACAGGCTTAGCGTGTTTCCTATGGCTCTTGATGCTCTAAAATCGAGCAAGGTTCCTTAC
The DNA here is from genome assembly GCF_014066305.1 of Letharia columbiana. Lineage (NCBI taxonomy): Eukaryota > Fungi > Ascomycota > Lecanoromycetes > Lecanorales > Parmeliaceae > Letharia > Letharia columbiana. The sequence continues at coordinate 122,624 of NW_023501104.1, read as the reverse complement.
CTCGACACCTCAACCCACACGATCCACCTTTCAAGATAGCCTCCTTCACCAAGAGGTTCCCTTCAACAAGAGGTTTCAACAAGCCTCCTGTCTCATTCAAGCGTTTCCATCAACTCGTTGGGGGTCCAACAGTATCGTTCAAAAGAGGTACCCGCCATCCTGTCTTTCACTACCACTTTCTATCGAAAACACATCAAAGTCAGCGATCCTTGCCTCCTAACATCGAGTTCGACTGCTGACATGTATCAGTTCAAAACATCCGAAGGACACACAACAAAGTTGGTCATACCATTAATTGTCTATTATGAGCATTCTGCTGACATGCTCGAGCAGTCTCAACCCAATCATACAAGAGTATGAAACATACTACTCGCTCCCAGGGTGACCTTGCTGACACAAAAGAGGTCCAGATTGCTAGCATGGGCGTACATAGTCCTCATCACTGGTACGGCAGACAACACCCTGTGATGACTCTGTATTCAAGACATTGCTGACCACAATTAGTCCCTACTGCGGCAAAAACGCAGTGCCACGGTGCGTGGAACTGGAGCATGTGTTCCATTGTTCATACCATCCAGAGGTATACTGCCTTGACAAGGAAGGGAAGACATGTGTCTTGTGTGAGGAAGGCGAGAGACGATTCGAGATGAACCAACTAAAGGTGAAGAGATCCGTTCGAGACGCACAAGTCGCGGCAGCTCTCGCCGCCAGAGCAGATACTATGGCGACGGGAAAGGTCCGGTGGGATGACAAGCTTCCCACCGTTGACAAGCTTGCGAAAACGGCGGCCAAAAAACCTCAGCAGGCTCTAAAAACGGGAAACTCTCAAAACATGGAGTATGGAATAGCGGAGAAGATCTGGAAGGGACCCAAAGGAAAAAGTCCGGCAAAGGTTCAGCATACGGAAGCAATCAAAGCCGACGAGACTTTCCAGGCCGAACAATACAAAGCAAAGGTCAAACCCAAACTCCGAATTCAGCGAGGACGATGAAGCATGGCGGTCAATGGGTAGCCATCTGCCCCTACTTGTGAGTCATCTTACCTTAGTTGAACACAACAGACGCTGACTCGTTACTACACCAGCTACCAGAGAGATCCAGAGCAATGCCAACTAGGCGTAGTGCGTGGCCACTTTAGCTTTTGTGATGGACCAAACACTTGTGCATGCTCATACGAGTAGTAAGACGCCTGTCGCGTTGGTTATGGTCCGGACGGATCCTCACTTGCATTACACCATCTCTCATTCGCTTCTTTCGATGTTTGGTATACAAGAACTTGTTATCATGGAATCAGCGAGCAGTTAGAGTGAGCATTGCTTATTGAACAAGTCTGTGCGTGGTCTGAGGCGGACTAGCAAAGGTGAGCAGCTGATGAGAAGGTGGAACTGCTCTGTCGGGTATAATAGATTACCAGCACGACTGTTGTACTCATAGCCCTTGTTATCTCCTTCACACAATGAAGAATTAACCATTCGACACTGGTCAAGCTCCATGCCTCCTTTACAAGTTGACAGAGCGTCCTGACACCACTGAGGAGGGAAGTCAATGTCGAAATAAGGTTCCCAGCCTCCTCCTGTTGGAACAAACACCTGATTTGTGTGGGGTACAAGTACTGGCCCAGGGGAGTCCTCAGATAGAACAACTCATGCAACCTACACACCACTCACTCTACTTAACCTGATATTCTGACAGTCAACCCCGCAATAACGAAGCACAAAAGATCATCATTGCCTTTTGGCTTAGGCTAGATGCTCTTGATGGAAGCTATAGTATACGATATCCTTGATGGAAAGGCGATCACTCGAGATAGGTAGTGGTTGTTGAAGTTGTGAGTGTGAGGTTGAAATTGGCTCCCTGGTGTGCCGTAATGAAAGATCTACAAGTCACGTGACTGCAATTTCCCCCTGCACAAATTTCCTCACAGTATCGACAACCAACTTGAACATTGGCACTCACCATACGCTATTTCTCAGATCAGACTGTACGACAACTATCATGTTTTACTTAGGGAAAACTTGGGCTCGAGAAACAAATTTACCGAACCATTGACGAAGCGGCTAGCAAAGTTGCCTAGAATTCTATGCATACAGCTGCCGACATTTTTGCACTCAAGTAACTCAACAAAAGGCTTGACCAAGACTCCTCTGCCGCAACCAGGAGGCTCGAAGCGCCCTTCAAACGAAGCCCGCGCTGCTCACAATGTTTGGTTCAGCAGTCCGAAGAAGCCGTCTCTAAGTCGCTGCATCCGCTGCTCCTCAAGACCATCAGTCGCAAGGGCGATGCAGACATCCAAAAGATCAAAAGCTCCTGTGTCCACTTGCTCGGAGTTGTCCGGCTTTGGACTAACCGCGGCTTGTGATACCTGGCTTCATTCCTCGTCGAAGTTCGTCTCTGCAGTTTCTGTCGCAAGATGATCGCTCTCACCAGACAGCGACCTACAGGCTTGACCCATAGGCACAATATTGTTCTCTTCAGCATCCTGAAGCCCAAGTCTTCCAATACCTTCGTCTCCACCTTGACCATCAGTACTACTTCCTCCTCCATCTTCATGACTTTCTTCATATCCAGAGTCATTTCCTAAATCGAAATCTCCACCATGCTCACCCCCTTCGTGGCGTTCCGCCATCCCATCTGCAGGGCCATATGTAGGACCCAGGCTCAGGTCTGAAAAATCTGGGCTCTGTAGCATCTGAATGATCCACTGGGCAACGGCAACTTGTTGATCCACCGTCAGGCAAAGCTTGTTATCTCGTACCACGTGAGAAAAATTTTCACAGACGGTTCGCTTTTCAGCTGTTGTGAGCTCTTTGGATATGCTTGTGACCTGTTGATTCCGCGAAGCTTCCTCTTCGCCGCCTTCAGAGCCCGTGGAGTTGTTATTCCCCTTGCGATGCAACTTCTGTCTCAATTGCTTGAGTTTTTTCTGTAACCGTTTCAGAACATCGATTCCCCCGTTTTGCACCGCCTCAATCTTAGATCCGATTTTGTGCTGATCGTTATCGTCGCCGTCCCAGTGCAAGCAGTGAGCCACTCGCCGCAATCTCTTCTCAGTCCAGCCACAGAAGGTTCGGGCAGCTCTAACAGGCCCAGAGCTTGGGGGCAATGCTGTATTGGAGACAAGGTCCTCCTTTTTAGGCTTCTTGTGGAGGCGCTTCGCTCCTCGTTGCATCTTCTCCTTGAGCCATCCATAACCGCGAGCCGCTCTAGGGTTAGGAGCTTCCTTGGCATATTCCACTCTGCACATTCCTTGACGCTCAGTTCCGGGATCTGGTGTCTTATCCCCAGCTGGGAAGGTATCTTGAAGTTCTGCCGAATCCTCTGTAGATTCAAGATTTGGATTGCCGGCCGATGACATATTCATAAGCTTCTCTATCTCGTCCATCAACTCGTCTATTGATAGGTGCTTAGTATCGACTACCTTCTCTTCGGATCTAGCATTGTGAACGCATGACTCCTTCCCCACACCATCACTGTTGTCCACATCGCTCGCCTCGGTGTCTCCATCTTTGTTGCCACCTTCACTACCGTCTTGTTCTCCAGAATCTGCGGTCGATGACTCTTCTTGCCACTGCGCAGCCGTGATCTCTTCGATCTCATCGAACAAGTGCACCATCAGTTTCTGCATCTCAGACGGTGCTCTTGCCGCAAGATGCAGAGTAGTAGTGATCAGAGATCTTCGTGTTATGTCAGCCGCCTCCTTGCGTGACTTTCGAACGCGCGCAGCGTGCCGACGGCTCTTAGCCAGGTTCATCCGATCATTATTTGAAAGATATGACTCCATGAACTGTGCGTATATCGCGCGGTAAGAGGCGAGTTCTGCTGGTGAATCGGCAGCACAGCCTTCCATGGGTTCGCCAGCTTCCACATCGTAAGCATAATTTCCCGCATCGTAATCTTGTGTCAGGAACTTCGGGAGTGATTGAGGTCCAATGCAATGGGGTACAGCGGCAATCCAGTCCCAGTCGATGATACCAGCGAGGGAACCATCGTCATTGACGAGAATATTCTGACTGTCAAGATCGGGATGGGTCAGAACGAACGGCTTCTTCTCCTCCACAGTGCTTGCATCCATTAGGCTCCACTCAATCAAGAGGCGCAGTAGCTTATAAGCGCCTTGTTCGACTATGCCGCGCTCGCCTTTTTCCTTGCGAGCATCAAGAAAAGACAGCAAGTAAGCTTTTGGATCTTTGAATGGTCCATTTTGGCGGAAGGCCATGGTATTGTCATAGTCCGCCGAGCGCATGTTTGCATACTGTGCCTCGAGATCGACTATGTTCGAACTACCAATGCCTACAACATCCCCTTTGGCATCGAAAAGAAGCGAGCCACCCTGACTGAAAGCCAATGAGTTGAGTTGCGCCATTGCTTCAGCGATGCCGTGAAGAGATCTTATGCGAATTTGCTCTCGCTTAGCATGAGATATCTCCTGATCAAACCACACATCTTGCAAAAGTTTCCCATGAATATGCTCCATGAGTATGAATGGGCATCCCAGCTCATTCTCGAGAGAGGCGTCAAAGGCAAAGACTTCTGGAAGCGGGATTGTAGTTTCACGTCTTATCAGACGCATTGTGAATGCTTCAGAGGTCAACGCCTCACCCGCAGGTGCATTCCAACTTTGCTGGTGCCCATTCGCCGGGATCTTAAGAACCCAGAGAGTCCCATCGGCAAACAAGATCCTGAACACGGCATTATAGGAGCCGCAGCTAATGTGAGATAGGAGTCTGCAACCAACTGGTCGGGGAGTAGTCGGTACGTCGATGGTACCCGTGGAAGCGTGACCTGAGTAACGAACTGCAGATGCAAAAGACGGAATGTTGTCTCGCCTCAAGTTCCGCAGTACAGTTGCGAACCTAGCTTTATCAAAATGGTCTTGATCCGAAGAGTCCATAACTACCGTGGACAACTCTGTGTCGTTGAAATGGAGAAAGAAGAGGAGGAGTCGATCCGTCGGCTTCACCAGGTATGAAGGGAAGGAATCCAGGACCTAGCAGTGGATAGCCGGCTCGGCAGACTGCTTGGGATATAGTGATAGTTTCGAGACTTCTAGACCAGTCTGTTATTTTGTGAAGGGTGTTGACAAGACAGTCTTTCTGGATTTACCACAGACTGTGTGTGTTGAAAGTCGTAAGACTTGAGCTGTGTTGATGGTTTTCTGCAACCTCAAGAGGATTGAGTCACCGAATGGAGGATGCTAAAAGAGCTCCAAAAGTCAGAAAACCTTTGCAGGGCAGCGAGTTGGCCGAGGAAAAACTCACCGAGAGCGATCCAGTGTTTCCAGAGGGATGGTGAGACTTCGATGCCTGCCAGATACGAGCGCACAGCTGGCCGTTTCGGAGGGCTCGAGATATTTGCTGAAACCCTTGGACTTATCAGAATAGACCTTTGCGGGCAGAAGTGTGTTTTGCGTTTGAGTTCCGAAACGGTGTCGAAGTGGTGAGAAGGAAGGAAGGAAGGGAATCCGAAAACGCTGAAGATATATTTGCTAGAGCGACATAACACATCCTCCGACTATTCCACTTATGCTCAAGCAGTGTTGACGCAGCCTACCTGCGAGATAGCACTATTGAAAAGCCAGAGATCCATGCAACCTTTCTTCTAGCCAATTTATCGACTTTCATAGACACCATCTCTTCCCACACAACTAATCTCAATCCTCAACACAGCCATCCTCCAAAACTTCTACACTCTCCTCAAAGTGGGTATGTAGAGGCCTATCCGCATGGGCGCAACCGTCAATGGCAGGTAACAGGTACTCGATTTCTCCATCTCCGACTTCCATCGGCGTCCGCCCGGGGATTAGGCGTTGGGATGCGTAATCACGGATTGTTCGTGTACAAGGGTTGTTATGTACTCTGGATACTTGATGTGCTGTGGGTTGTTTTACACAATGATGCATACGGCTGAACGTCAAATTTCAGCCGAGGGACGGTCTGCTTGGCGAGAAGGGATGTGATTATGACTAACAAACAGCTTTTGATTTAGCATGGTACTGATTAGCTCACGAAGGACGACGCAATGAGAATCGTTCATCCATATTAACTAATCCCAGTTGTCTTAGTGCGCACCCATTCCTAGGGTATCCATCCCTACCAATCCCAAAGCAGAGCATCGAGCAATGAAACCGAACAAACACAGCCCCCCTTCTCTCCTTCTCAATCAATCACCCTATCGGCCCCCCATCTCGAAAAGAATGATGCCAATCGAGCTCCCACCCAAAAACTTCCAGCCTTGGTCCGGAACTCAGAGTCCAGATCCCCCTCCCATCTCATGATAGTACCCCCAAGCTCTCTCTAGCTCAGATCCTAGCGGAGGTAGTATCCCTTCTTCATTCAACCACGGTCCAACTCATGCGAGATAGATGCGATCGTCATCTTTCTCCGCAAGGCTTCCCAGGCTGAGTAAACGGAGGAGAGGACATATAGAGCCGGTATGGCTTCATTGGTGATGACCTCAGTCACGCAAGAGGCAGAGGACTGACTTTCCCAATGACATTTGGAGTTACGCAATTCCCGAAGCACGAATCCGACAATCTCAACTCGTTCAAATCACGCGAAATGCAGTTTAAGGATAGCCTTAAGGCTTGGGGAGAACTAAGACCTTCGTGGAGGTCGAGAAGCTTGAAGGTGACCTTCTTCTAGTGGCACATTTCGTGGCGGAAGTTCTGGAAATTGGTGCGTTATTATATCACGCAGCCAGTGTAGGAGAGGCAAGATATCCTTGTCCAGCTCGTGGCGGATATTTCAGGCTGCGCAAGCTGCTCGTCGAGCTCGGTTGGGGCCTTACGTTGCGACCAGCAAAGGTCTGAAAACGCCACAATGCAAAGAGAAACGCGCAGTCTCGTTTTTCCCCAGACGTCCGATGCTTAGAACTTCAACAAAAGGACACAGATGACAGTGATCAGCCGAGGACGACTACAACTGTTCTGTTGCCTGCGGCGGACTGGAACTACATTTAGCGTATTCAAAAACGTCTGGAATGCTTGGCACCGGAGATCTTTCACACCACACATCCAAATTCGTACTGTAGCATAGAAATCTCTCCGCAAAATTATTCAATAACACTGCCATCGTTAGTATAGGTCCCAATTGAAAAAATGAAGCTATACTGAAGTCTTAGCGTGTTCCTCAGCCCCTCAGTTACCTGTTTCTGAGCTTCTTGAGCAGAGGCTATTTCAGTAGTTGCGGGGGGGTAGTTCTTGCCGCGACGGCGGCGGTTCGGTGGCTGCTGCGTTATTGGTGCGTTTGGGAGGTATAGCTGAGGTTGTATAGCTTCAAAATTGATTAAATGCGACTATTTACAATGTGGCTACTTGATTTGAATGATTTTACGGAGAGATTTCTGTGCTACAGAGGGTCGGGTACAAAAGTCTCTGCCGACTCTCTTCCGCAGCCCCTATTAAAAATTAGCTGGAACCCCTAGGATTATTCTTTCTTTTTTTTTTTAATAATAATTATATTTATATATAAGAGAGTCTTTACGTCTATATTCTTATCTAATTCTATTACTTTTAAATATAAATAGCTTATATTAAAACGCGTAAAAATTATTATATTAAATTAAAAAAAAATTTAAGAGATATATATTACGAGTATATTCTATATCCTTAATACATTACTTAGCCCTCTCACTTATTCGAGCCTAGCGTATCTTAATAGAGACATTTATCTATTATTTAATATCTTTCTTCTATCTATATAGTTCGATATCTTAATTATCTTATTTAATATACCTATATTAATATTATATCTATATCGATTCTAATACTATAATTAAGATTAATCTACTTATTTCATTTATATTAATAAACGAATTTAAAGAAACGCGCTAATAGAGGCTTTAATAAGAAATTAAGTTAAGCTAATATTTATCTAGATAAGTCTATTAAATAGATAATTCGATTTTAGAGTAAATTAAACTCGATAAATAGTAGTTAAGAGATAAATAAGATATTAAATTATTTATATAACTAGCGAATCGAAAGAAATAACTAATATTATTAAAATATTATTTATAAGCTTTCTCATATATAACTTCTCTATAAGATAAGGGATCTTCTAGACGAAGTAAGTATATTCGAAAGAGTACTATTTAGAGTATCTATAGTCTTCTTAATATCTTAAACGATTAAGAGATAAGTATATTAAACCCTCGCAAAGAAACACTTCTTAGACTTTATAATAAAATTTTTTATTCTTAATATCGAATAATTTTTAAACGCCTTAAAGAGGCTTTATTATTTTCTACTATATCTAATATCTCTAACACTTATTCTTTCGAAGTATTTAAACTCCTCTTTACTTTATTTTAAACCTTTCTTTCTTCTTTTTTATAATAAAGTCTAATATCGAAAGAATAGATTAAATTAAGATCTTATTTAAGTAAACTAAGTTTTAATAAGTATTAATTCTATTACATAATATAGTCGACGATATAAACTCGATAGAAATATTTTAGAATATTATTAATAGTTTATAATTATAATATTAGATTAAGTATTAACTTAACGAATTCATGATTATATTAAATGAAATTCGTTAGAAGCGAGATAATTTTTAAAAGGTTATTACTCGATATTACGCCGTTATAATAAAAAAGAATTTAGTTATAAATGATTTATTTTAGATCTATAGAATAACTAAGAAGATTAATTAACTAATCTAAGACTTTTAAAAAAATATAACTTTTTTATAATAAAAAATTAATAATCTTAATCTATAGTTAATAAAGGATTTACGGCTACCCTCGATTGATAAAGAATATACTTTTAGACGTTTAAAAGAGAAATTAGTTAAGATCTTAGACTTATCTCTATTTATCGATAATAGCGACCTTATTTAAAACGATTAGTTCTTTAGAATAGAATAGAAATTTAAGATTAATAGCGATTATTATCTTATTAAAGACTTTAAGATAGTCTACGTAGTCTTATAACTCGATAATAAGACTATATAGTATACTATATATAGAAGACTTCGAAACTTTATTAATTTATATTAATTTATTAGTAAGATTATAGACGAATTAACTAATATTTATAAGAATTTAGATTAATATAATAATATATAGTATAAGATAAATATTCTATAATAAGAAATCTAATTCTTTATCGATTTCTATTTAGACTTTATTCGACTAGTCATTATTCTTAATATTAAAAAAACCCTTCTATTAGAGAATTATCTTTTAAAGAAATTAAGAAAGAATTTAAAGGATTTATAAGAGATTATAAGAGATTTTATTATCTTAAAGACTATAAAGAAATATCTTCGAAAATTAAATAACTCGTATTATACTAGATAAAAAGATATAGAGCTTATAAAGATTACTATTAAGTCGATTATTATACGAATCGCGATTAATATACGCTTTATATTTATTATTAGAGTTATAATCGCTATACCTTTAAATATTAAGATTAATCTAAAATTAAGAAAATTAATATATTATAATTATAATAAAAAAGATTATTATTAAAATATCTATATAATAACTATCTAAATTAAGATCGATAAAAAGGTCTTTAAGAAAGTATAACTCTACGCGATAGAAATAGATAAAGAATTTAAAATTAATAACGTCGATATTATAGGTAGCGACGATATTTTATCGAATTTAAGAAATAAATAGCCTCTTCTAAAGTTAAGATAAGAGATATTTATAAAGTATATTTAATAGATACTTCTAATAACGCTCTAGCACGTCGTCCTTTTTATATATAAATTACGCTTTCTTTATAAGAGAGAATCTATTTACTTAAGAACTCTCTTATAAATAATAAATATATCGATATTTATATAGTTATAAATGAGTTCTTAATTCTAGCGATATATAAAATCCTATATCTGAAACTACTCTTATTATTACGATTTAAATTATTAAGAGATTATAATAACTAGATTATAAAACGATTAATTATATATTACTTACTCTTTACGATAATAGTAGAAGGCTATTAAAAAGGAATATATTTAATACTAATTATATTATTAAAATACGATATAATAGTTGGAAAACTATAGATGAATAAATACGGGGTAGTTCTTAATATATTATAAGATAAGATACTCTTTTTACTCGATTAATATAATTATAATAATAATTAGATATTAATAATAAATAATCTTTTCTTTCTATTAACTTCGGAACTACGATTATCTATACTATTTATTCTCTTATCTATTATATTAAAATAATAAAGCCCTCCTCTATCTATCTACGATAATAAGATTAATTTAAATATTTTCTTATTAAATAAGAATAAGAATAGTAAGAAGTCTAAGTTTATTAATATCGCTAAGATTAATATAGCGATTTATATTACGAGCGTACTCTTAATATTACTTAGCCCTATAACTAGCGAGCTCTAGCGAAGATATTCTCTATTATATTATATCTTCTTTTCATATATATAGTTTAATAGTCTTATTATTCTATTCTATCTTATTTATATAATATATCTCTATACTAATCCTAATATTATAATAAGGCTCCTTTATACCCCCTTCTCGGCGAAGAGAATTAACGAGTTTTTTACTTTCTACTCGAAGCAAGCGATCGAGTTTAATAAAGAAAACGCTAGATATTTCTATTATATAGAAGTCTTTATAAATAACTAACCTATATTAATTTAAAGAATACACTTTATAGTATCTATATTCTTCACCGTATCTCGAACGAATAAGAACTCGTCTTACTACGTTCTCGCAAAGATATTCTTCTTCGTCTTATTTCTCGCAAAAAGTCTATGCCGAATAATGGAGCCTTGACGAACTTTCTATTATTTAAAAGAATACTATTTAGAGTATTTATTATATTTACGACGATCTAATTAATTAAGAAATAAGTATTATAGATTTCTATAAAGAAATAATACTATTTTAAACGTTATACTCTTAATATAGAGATCTATTATATTTCTCGAGTTATTACTATCTTTATAATATCGAAATTTTAGAGATCTCTTTACTTTATTCTTATCTATATTTAATATATTATAAATTTCGACTTAAATCTATCTATATCAATATCGAGATATCTATCTTTATATCGTCGATTATCTATATATCTTAATTAGTTCTATCTTATATACGACGATCTATATAGAAGATATTTATCTTCTAACTCGCTATTATTACATATATTATATATATAGCGATCTCTATCTACTAAGAATCTTTACTAGCGATATTATAAAATATCGAGTTAGTTAGAAGAGAATTAGATTTAAAAACTTAAGATATAAAATTAAAACCCGTCTAATATCTCCGCTTCGCCTTTATTCTTATTTTATATTAATTAAGAGAAGATATTAGGATAGTAAGAGAAGACGTAGGGCTAAAACTCGGCTAGCGTCTCTGCCCTTCCACCCCCGTTCTCACCTCTACTTACTTTATAAGATTTTGAGACACTTAGAGTAAATCGATATCGATCGATTTTATCGTATGTCAGATAACCGTAAATTAGATAATTACTTAGTCTAAGACTATTAGATCTATCTATCTTTATAAATACGAATTTAATATTATTTAATAATTAAAAAATAAGAATCTAAGATAAACTTACTTATAATAGCGATTATTTTCTTATTAATATCTTTAAAATTATCTACGTTATAGCGAGACTTAAAGAAAAGGCTAGTTAGCATATATCTACTAGACGACGATATCGCTTATATTCTATAATCGACGTTCTTCTAAATTATCTAAATAATATATACGAAGTATCGTTATTTATTATTCGATAGATATATTAGCGTATTTATAGTAGAATAAGTTAAGAAAGTTAGCTCTTTCTTAAATTCTATAAAGACTTTATAATATACGTCGAATATAATAAAGATATTAATAATATTATACGTAATTTATAAGAGAAATTAAAGCTTCGTTTATATAACGTACTTATTATATATAGAAGAAATTAAATTATATTTTAGCTAAAAGAGTATATTATAAGAAAATAGCTTAATTATTAATAATTTATAAAGAGACTAGTCGAAAAGAAAGTAAAGAGATTTATAGAATAATATATAAAAGTAAAGGTCGAGGTCGATATTAAAAAGGGGAAATACTTAATTATAATTCGTCTTAACGTAAGCGATAACGACGATTTAGATATCGATAAGATATACGAACGTAGGTGTAAAAACTAAGTTAATATATAGAAGTATAATAAATACTCTCGCTCTGATATAAATATCGATGAAGTATTCGAACTTAGTTGCTAGGGCTATCTATAATTAAAGACGTAGTAGTTAGTCGAAATTAGCATAGATACTAGTAAATCCTCGAACATCGTATTTTTAAACGAATTAAAACCGTTCGATATTTTTAGAATAGCCTTATTTTCTCACATTCGAAAATCGATTTCTTAGGTCTATATTATTTATTAATAGTCTTATATCAGATCTATTAAGTAGGCTTCTCTTATTATTATATATCTAAAGAGCTTTCGAAGCTATAATACGTTATCTACGTATCTCACCGTCGTCGTTAATAGTCTCGATCGATATCGACTATACGGCGTTTCATGAAGAAACGTATATTAAAATCATTTAATATTGATTTAGAGTTTTAGCGTCTACGGTGTCAGGACCGGTATAGATGCAATATTAATATAGATATATTGAATAAGATAACTAAGGTACCGAACTATGTAAGTAGGAAGGAGGCATGATATGGTAGGGGATACCTCCGCCAAGGCCCGCTAGCCATAGGGCTAAGGGATATATCAAGGGTACGCTCGTAACACTACCCCCCCCCTTCGTTAAATTATATCCCATAATTAGTGAGTGGAAAGGTAGAAAAATAGATATACATGCACGCTTAACGCCTGAAAAATAATAAAAGCAGTAAAGAAATAACCGTATCCGGGAACCCCAGCATTATACCTTTCTCCGTAAGAGGTATTGGGGATAATAGCAGCTTTTTATATTTGCGCTGTAGCGACGTCGCTAGCCGAGGTGTATACGCATGTAGGAGGCCTAGCCGGGAGGAAATCGGTGTGGTGTGGCGAAAACCATGCCTATGGGCGCAGGGGTAAACAATAGTGATTTCCGAATTCGTATTTGAGCGGATGGGATGTCTATAGAATGATGCGACGTGATTGGTTGAGGGCTCCCGAACCAAACCGAGCCGCAGGCGCTAAAAACTCTAATCCAATATCAAGTGACTTTGGTGCAGTCTTCTCTGTGGTATGTCATTTAGCTGATATCGATCATGTTTCGTGACAGCGACAACGTGGTCCATGTGTGTACTGGTATAGCTCCGGAAGGTCTTCAGGGTTATATTAGCAACGGGGGCCTGCGCGGAAGACCATGTATAAGGTGATTCCTGATTAACATAGGTCTGAGGGATCGATTCTCGGTTTTAGAAAAAATAGAGCTATCCTGAAGACATCGGACGGTTTCAATTCGACTGAAAACGAGGTATCCGAGGTAATTCCGGCCCGGGGACGCTGCCGCTATTAAAGGCCCCTCGCCCTGATTCCTTCATAGGTGAGGCTCTTCGAAATACCGCTTATAGAAGTCGTCTATTAGATCCTAGCAATTTTCGAATTCACCGCCGTCCGCATTATACCAGGTAAGGTCATTATCGAGGCCTTTCTACTTAACTTTATACTTGAGACGGCCATAGATCAATTTAAAGCCAAGTATTTCTTTAATAACCTATTCGATTCGGCCATTGATAGTGATATACTCCGACGAAGGGTTTACCTGCCCTAATAAGGGGTTATTTACCACGAGACTTAAGAGATTAGAGTAGAAGACGTCGTGGATCCTTATAATTGACGGAAGTTCCAGACGATATAAGATTTCCATAAGGCCTGTAATCTCGAATAAACCGAGTCTCTTATGGTCTAGTTTGCGGGAAGGGCGATTGAAGGTAATATTCTTGCTATTTAGAAAGACCTTATCGCCTATTTAAAAAGTAACCTTTTATCGATACTTATTAGCTTATATAACCATGGCCTTCTAAACGCGGTCCATATTACTCCGAATATACTTAAGAACTTATTTCATATAGTCCGTGATATTCTTCGCTCGAGCAGTATCGAGACGCTTACGTATGGTCTCGTAGTCGATAATATTCAGACTGAAAGTTATTCGAGGATAGAACCCCTTATTCGCGAGGAAAGGTGGGATATTAATAGCCGATAAGGTAGTATCATTGTCGGCGAACTCGGTGATAGGTAGTCATCTTGCCCAGTCGTCCTGCATGTAGTTGCAGTATGTCCGAAGATAACGCTCTATATCCTGATTCGCTCGTTCGATCTGTCCATCGGTTTTAGGGTGGAAGGCTATTAATAGCTTGGCTGTGATGTCTAGTCTCTCGCAAAAAGACTTTCATATGGTAGCTATAAATTAAGGGCCTCAATCCGATATTATTAAGGCCGGCAGGCCGTGTAGCTGGAACACTTCCTTAAGTAGTAAGTTAACTGTCTTCTCAGCGGTAATACCTTCATCGATGTCGAAACAGGCTACGTAGTGACATTCCTTGGTGAGCCTATCGATCGCTACCTAAATAGCGTTATAGTTATCGGACATAGGCAAGCCTGTGACGAAGTCGACCGATATATCTTACCATCGTTTCTGTGGGATTGGTAGAGGCTACAGTAAACTATGCTCTCGATCGCGAGGCGCCTTAGCCCTCTGATAGGTGTAGCAATTCTTAACGTAGGTGGCCACGGTAGCCCTCATACCTCGCCAGTAGTATTCTCTTTTAAGTAGTTCATAGGTACATGCTACCCCGGGATGGCCGTAGGACGGTTGATCGTGGACCTCTCGAATAATATCGGTGTATATGTTATCGGATATCCATAAACGGTTTTGATGGTAAAGTACCCCGTCTTGTACGGAGTATTTACTGAGAGTGATCTCTCGAAATTTGTCCTTGCCTTCGGCGATAGCGTTACGGATTTCCGTACAATATTCGTCTTCCTTGTTGGCCCCTACTACTTTGTAGTAGATAGGGTCGTCGATTGCATATACGTCGATATGTTCGCCGTCTAATTTCAATCGATTAGGGGTAAGGATTGTTTGATGCTGTTGGCGTAATCGTTCGTCCCCGGAATCGGTTGGTTTGTACTTAGCCATTCGTGTGAGTGCGTCGGCCTTGACGTTCTGAGGTCTAGACCGGTAAATGATCTTTATATTGAATTCTAACAACATATCTAAATACCGGGCCTAGCGACGGCTAAGGTCTCTTCCTTCGGCGAAGTACATCAATCCCTTATAATCTGTGAAGATCTTGATAGGGATATCGGTGCATTTTAGTTTAGGACGCCAGTGTTTAAGACAGCGAATAATGGCCAGCAACTCCTTATCGTAGATCTGATAGTTACACTCGGCTAAAGTGAGGTTCTTGCTGTAGAAGGCTATCGGGTGAAGCACTCCCTTATCGTCGTATTGGGAAAGAACACCTCCGTTGACGTAGTTGGAAGAGTCAGTCTCTAGGATGGCGTCCTTTATCCTATCGAAATAACGCAGAACTAGGGCTTTCGTAATAGCGACTTTAAGAAAGTAGAAGGCCTTTTAACATACTGGGAACTAATTAAATATAACCTCTTTCGCCGTAAGTTTTACCATAAATTTAACTATTTTAGAGAAGTCTCTAATAAACCGCCGATAAAAATTACAAAATCCGATAAAGGCCTATACCTCTTTAAGGTTAATAGGTGTAGTCCACTCGATAACAGCCTAAATTTTAATAGGGTCCATTCGCAACCCGTCTATAGATATCAATAAACCTAGAAATTTAATTTCCTAAACGTGGAATTCGCACTTAAGGATATCTACCTAAAGGCCGGCGTCCCTTAATTTCTAGAGGATTTATCTGACGTGTTAAATATATTTCTTTTTTATCTTATTATAGATGAGTATATCATCGAGGTAGACCTGGCAGAAGTCGTTCAGGTACTTAAATAGAATGTCATTCATGTACTATTGATATATGGCTGGGCCGTTGGTCAGACCGAAGGGGAGGACCCGATACTTATATGCTTCAAGGGAGGTGACAAAAGTAGTAAAATCCTCACTATTGAGATGTATACGTAGTTTGTTGAACGCGGCTATGATATCTAACCGAGTGAGGTATTTATATCCCTGGATCCTTGCCAAAACCTCATCTATCAGTAGAATTAAGTATCGATTCCTTTTGATAATAGCGTTTAGCTTCCGATAGTCCACACAAAAACGCAACCCTTCATTCGGCTTTTCCGCGAACAAGACGGGTAAGGCGAAAGGTATATGACTTGGTGTTATGAATCCCTTCTTTAAATATTCGTCCAGGTACTTCTTGACCTGTTCCAGTTTGTGTCTCGACATTGGATAGATTCTGCTTTTAGAAAGTTTCGTTTTATCGAAGCTATCGTTGAATTCTAGCTTGTGGTCATAAGGACGGTGTAGGGGAAGTATATCCGCCTTAGTCCTATTAAAAATATCGAGGTAGTCGTGATACTCCGCAGATAGCTTACGTTTCATCTCCTTAGGATTGACCTTGTCGGCGCTATTGATCTAAATAGGGCAATAAGAACCACAACATCTTTTATATTTCTTTCCTAAGTCGCAGGGACACGGTTTATTAACCGGTATGCGAGTTCCGCGAGGTGTTCGGGCAGAGGAAGGCGTATATAATGTAGGCGACGTATCATAGATCTCATTTATTGTCAATATAAATAGCTTATTACTTTTTTCACGGGCTAGTTAATAGTAAGCCGCTGTATTAATCTTAGCGATATTAATGAACTTAGGCTCCTTGCTATTCTTATCCTTATTTGATAAAAAGGTGTTTGAATCGATCTCGTTATCGTAGGTGGGTGGGAGAGGGCTCTGTCGTTTCAGTATAATAGGTGGGGGGTTGGTGGTGTGGGTGGCCGAAGGTCCGGAGTTGGTAGGAAGGGGAGTTCGTCTATTGTTGATATCTGATTATCATTATGGTTACATCGACCGGGTAGGAAGAGTATCTTATCTCGTAATATGTTAAGAATTACCTCGTGTTTGTTCATTTAAGGTTTCCCGACTATTATGTTGTGTTTTAATGATATAATCAGCATTGGGCATGTTTTTTCTCGATAGCCTTCCACTATTACCGTTGGGAGTAAGTAGTGTGTAATTAGTCGTTTTACGATCTGGCCGTCGTAACCCCTTAGTGGTTTAGGTCGTGATAGTGGGAGTGGTTCTAGATGTAAGGCTTCATATATCGCTGGGACTAAGGACTCGTTTATGACTGTGTAAGCACCGGTATATCCATTATCTACAAGGGAGTCTTTAAGTAGATAGATCCTCTCTTATAAGGAAAGCGTGACTTGTATACGGAAAGGACGACGTGCTAGGGCGTTATTAAAGGTGTCTACTAGGCATACTTTATAAGTACCTCTTATCGTAACTTTAGAAGAGGCTATTCGTTTCCCGAATCTGAAGAAGAACCGTCGCTACCCGTAATATCGACGTTATCGATTTCGAATTCTTCGTTTATTTCCATCGCGTGGAGTCGTGCCTCCTCGAAGGCCTTTTTGCCGGCCTCGGTTTAAATAGTTATTATATAGTCCTTTCGGTAATAGCCTTTCTTGCCGCAGTTATAGCATATTAATTCCCTTAGTTTCGAACCGGTCGTGATATTTAGAGGCGTAGTGGTCGTACTTAAACTGGACCCGGTAACGGGTATAAGGCGTGTATTGGCCGCGGGTATTATCGTCGATGTCCGTGTTATAGTTGACTTAACAGTGGCCTTTGTGGACTCAATATCCTTATAATCAGCACGTTGTAAGTTATCCAGCTTCTGAAGGTATTCTTTTATAGCCTTTAAGGTAGTAAAACCTCCTACGATCTACTATACCTTCTTTAGCTTCTTTCTCAGTTTCTTAGAAAGATAGTCCTCCAATATAAGGGCTTCGTTATAATTAAGAATAGTATCTAGTCGAATAAAGTCTGAATAGAAGTCGATAAAGGGTTAGATCCCTTACTATAGAGCTTACATGTTACGCAATACATTACTACGTCGGTTTAAGTTCTCGTAGATATCAGCCAACTCATCTATGATCTTAGTGAAAGACTAGTACGGGTTAGTGGAGTTCCGAAGTCTTCTATATATCGTATATTATATAGCCTTACCGCCGAGTCGTAAGACTACGTAAACTATCTTGAAATCCTCGATAAGATAATGATCGCTATTGGCCTTAAATTTCTATTCTATTCTAGAGGATTAGTCGTCTTAGATAAGATCGCTATCGTCGATAAATAGAGGTGGATTTAAGACCTTAACTAATTTCTCTTTTAAACGTCTAGACGTACGTTCCTCCTCGATCGATAATAGCCATAAGTCTTTTATCGACTGTATCTTAAGGCTATTGACTTTCCGCTAAAGAGAAGTTAGGTTCTTCTAAAAGTCTCGGGCTAGTTAGTTTACCTCCTCGGTTATTCTATGGGCCTAATAGATATCGTTTATAGTCAGGTCCTTTTCTATCACGACGGTGTGATATCGAGTAGTAACCTCCCGAAAATCGTCTCGCTCCTGGCGAATTTCATTCAACATAGTCATAAATTCGTCGGGTTGGTGCTTGACTTAATGTTATAGTTATAGACTATTAGCGACATCCCAAGGCGTATCTATCGAGTTTGCCTCGTCAGGGGCATCATCTGGTAGAACTGATACCCGTCGGAACTTAGTTTGCTCTAGTAGGGCCTTAATTTGATTCATTCTTTCGATGTTGGACTTCGCTATGGGAACAAAGTGGAGAGGAGTTTGAATACTCCGAAAGAATAGATATTGGGGATACCAGATGTACTAGAGAGCAGTGAAGTTTCCCGAAAACGCGTCGAAATTATTCGGTATTGAGAATAAAAAATTTCACTATAAAGCCCGAGGTAAGGTTGTTTCTTTGCGGGGGCTTAATACACTTATCTCTTAATCGTTTAAGGTATCAAGAAGACTATAAGTGCTTTAAACAGTGGCCTTTCGAGTGCACTTGCTCCGCTTAGGGGGTCCCTTGTCTCATAGAGAAGTTATATGCGAGAAAGTTTCGGTTCGAAGAACAGTATCCTAGATTGACTGTAACTCGGCCGTTTCTTATCTGATTAGGGCCCCGTTGAAACCCTAGGCGTTATAGTATATGAAGTTATAAGTGCTGTTACTGGTATGTGTTTTGAATGTGGAGATGTGAGATGGTATTAGCTATTTCTTTCGATTCGCTAGCCGTATGAATGGTCCAATGCCTTCTTTATCCCTCGACCACTATTTACCGAGGCCGTTTCGCTGTCCCTTTTAGGCTCTTTAAAATCAATTTACCTATCTAATAGGCTTATCCAGGGATACAATAGCTTAACTTAATTTCTTGCCAAAGCCCCTGCCAGCGCGTTTCTTTGAATTCGTCCGCTAATACGAATGAAATGAGTGGGTTAACCTTAGTTATAGTATTAGAACCGGTATAGATGCAATATTAATGTAGGTATGTTGAATAAGATAACTAAGGTATCGAACTATATAGGTGGGAAGGAGGCATGATATGGTAGGGGATGCCTCCGCCAAGGCCCGCTAGCCATAGGGCTGAGGGGTGTGTCAAGGGTACGCTCGTAACATACGGCTCGATTCGGTTCGAGAGGCCTTAACTAATTAAATTATATTATCTTATCGATTTCTTCTCTATTATAAATATGAAATTAGATGATTACTATATAGTAAATTCGTTTTCGATTACTATTTATTTAATTCTTTATAAATCTTCGTTAAATTAAGAGCTCTTAATACTTTAATAAAGTACTATTAACGATACGCTAGCGAAATCTCCGAGACGCGATATTATTATCGCCGTCGTCGTTAAAGAATAATACTAATTTAATCTAATATAGTATATCAAAAGTTCTTATTTCTTTAAATTGATTTTCAGCGAGTAACTAAATTTATAATATATATATAATTCTTTTAAAGAATTATTATAAGAAAACTAAAGAAGGGCTTAGAGATTCTTACTTATATATAGATAAGATATAGTCTATATCTTTAGAATCTCTAGTAAATCTTCTTTAATTAAGATCTATAGAAACTATAGATATTTAAAGATATAAGATAAGTAATAGATCTATATCTTCGATCTATTAGCTATAGAGGCTATGGCTATTTAAGAGAGAGAAGTACTATTACGAGCGTATTCTTAATATATTACTTAGCTCTATAACTAGCGAGCCTTAGCGAAGAAATCCTCTATTATATTATATCTTCTTTCTATATATATAGTTCGATAGTCTTATTATTCTATTCTATCTTACTTATATAATATATCTCTATACTAGTTCTAATAGTTTACTATTAACTAGTCTATAAAAAAGATAATAAACTATTTATATTAATAATAAATAAGATTTATAAAAATACGTTAATATTATATATATCTTCTATTAATTAAACACCTCGCGATTCTTATATATCGATTAATAAATTCTATTTTTATAACTTAGAAAAGAAATATAAAAAGTATTATAGTTTTTATTATTTTATTTAGATTAATAATATCGACGAGATTATAGAAATATAGCTTCCGCGTATCCCAGCCATTATGTTTTTCAGCCATCTGATTTTATACTTTATTTAGAACCTAGCCTCGGAGAGGTTTTAAAGAATTAATTCGTTCGTTCTATATATTATATACCTGATATTCTAATAGATTATAAGCCCGATTCTAACGCTACTATTATACCTCGCTACTATCTTATTCTACTATCGTATCTTATCTTACTATTATATCTCGCTACCACTATATCTTAACGCGCTATTCTCGATCTATTATTTAAGTTACCGTAGAGTATATAGACTAAGTCGCTATAATGTCAGCTTTCTATAAAGACTAATTTAGATAATAGAGTTATAACTACGTCGTCGTATCGTCGTAAAGAATCCTCGTCGTTGTAAAGAACTCTCGTCGTCGTAAAGAATCCTCGTCGTTGTAAAGAACCCTCGTCGTCGTAAAGAACCCTCGTCGTCGTAAAGAACTCAGTTACACTGATAGGCGAGCTGTGAAATAGAAAGAATAAAGAGGAACGTCGCGAAGGACTATAGATAATTCTATAGAGATACGTATTAGTATAATATATAAGTTCTATATAAAATAGCTATATTACTTCGAGATAAAGTGTTATATGTTACTCTTATTACTCAGAAAGGGTGTTATGCTCTAGAGGTATATTATGTTACCTCAGAAAGGGGTGTTACGTTAGGAAGACGTGTTATCTAGGATAAGTATCTGTTATGTTAGGAAGACGTGTTATATCAGGATAGTGTGTGTTACGGCTGGAATGGCCTATTGTTGTTACGGCTGGAATGGCCTATTGTTACGGCTGGAATGGCCTATTGTTACGGCTGGAATGGCCTATTGTTACGGCTGGAACGGCCTCTTGTTGAAAGGCTGGAATGGCCTCTTGTTGAAAGGCTGGAATGGCCTCTTGTTGAAAGGCTGGAATGGCCTGTGAAAGGCTGGAATGGCCTCTTGTTGAAAGGCTGGAATGGCCTCTTGTTGAAAGGCTGGAATGGCCTCTTGTTGAAAGGCTGGAATGGCCTCTTATTGAAAGGCTGGAATGGCCTGTTGTTGAAAGGCTGGAATGGCCTGTTGTTGAAAGGCTGGAATGGCCTGTTGTTGAGAGGCTGGAATGGCCTATTGTTGTCGAAGGCTGGAATGGCCTTTATCGTTGATGGGAGTTGTGTATAGCTTCATTTCTTGTTGGGTGGACTGGGAGCGTGGCTGCAGGGGAGTGTCGAAATGTGGCTCCCGCGCATCCCAGCCACCATGTTTTCCAGCCACCTGATTTTGTACTGTATTTAGGACCTGGCCTCGGAGAGGTTTTAGAGAATCAATCCGTCCGTTCTACACACCACATACCTGATATTCTAACAGAGATTAGTTCTAAGAAGGTAAAATATAGGTTATCTACGGAGTATTACGATTACCTCGATATTTTCGATAAAACTAAGGCGAATATACTTTCCCTATATCGTCCTTATAACTATAAGCTCGAATTCAATAATAGCTTCGATAAAATAAAACTTTCGAAAAGTAGAATCTATTTAATATTAGAATATAAACTAAAATAGATAAAGAAGTATCTAAATAAACATTTAAAGAAGGGATTTATAATATCAAGTTATATATTATTCGCCTTATCTATTCTATTCGCGGAAAAGTCGAATGAAGAATTACGTTTTTATGTGGATTATCGAAAGCTAAATACTATTATTAAAAGAAATCGATATTTAATTTCATTAATAGATGAGATTTTAATAAGAATCTAGAAATGTAAATATCTTACTTAATTAGATATTATAGCCGTATTTAATAAATTATAAATATACCTCGATAGCGAGGATTTTACTACTTTTATTATCTCTCTTAAAGTATATAAGTATTAAGTTCTTTTCTTTAAACTAATTAATAGTCTAGCTATATATTAATAATATATAAATAATATTTTATTTAAGTATTTAAACGACTTTTACTAGATTTATCTCGATAATATACTTATTTATAATAAGATAAAAAAGAAATATATCTAATACGTTAAATAAATCCTTTAGAAATTAAAAAACGTCGACCTTTAGATAAATATTCTTAAGTATAAATTTTACGTTTAAGAAATTAAGTTTCTAGATTTATTAATATCTATAGATAGGTTATAAATAGACTTTATTAAAATCTAGGCTGTTATTAAGTAAATTATATCTATTAACCTTAAAGAGATATAGATCTTTATCGAATTTTATAATTTTTATTAACGATTTATTAGAGACTTCTTTAAAATAGTTAAATTTATAATAAAATTTATAATAAAAGAGATTATATTTAATTAGTCTCTAGTATATTAAGAGGTCTTTTATTTTCTTAAAGTCGCTATTATTAAAATTTTAGTTCTATATTATTTTAATAGAATAAAGAAGATCGTTTTAGAGATTAACTCTTTCGACTACGTTAATAAAGATATTCTTTCTTAATACGATAATAAAAAAGTATTTTACTCGATAGCCTTCTATAGTAAAAATCTTATTTTAATAGAGTATAATTACTAAATCTACGATAAGAAATTATTAATAATTATTTACTATCTTAAATATTAACGTCTTAAATTAAAATATATAAATATCTTTATTAAGACTCTTATAAATTATAAGAACTTAATATACTTCGTTAAAGAAAGAGATCTTAGTTAACGCTAGGCCCGATATTTAGATATATTATTAAAATTTAATATAAAGATTATTTATTAATCTAAATCTTAGAACGTTAAGATTAATATATTTATATAAATAATTAGATATAAACTAATTAATTTCGAGAATAAACGATTACGCTAATAATATTAAATAATTCTTATTTCTAATTAATTAAAGTTAAATAGCGAAAGTATCGATATATATATAATTAATAACTTTATTTACTATAAGATAGTAGATGCTAATAAGAAAGATAACTATTATATGAAAATCTATAAGACTATCGTCGAAAATAAGAATAAGTTTTAAGAGATTACTCTTAATAAATACTTCGTATAAGACGAAGTACTTTACTATAAGAATCGTTTATAAGTATTCGATAATATATATATCGATATTATCTAAGAGATATATAATTAACTATTCTACGACTATTTCGAGATAATACGCACCTATAAACTACTTAAAAGAAAGTATTATTAGCGAGAAATAAGGGCGATAGTAGTCATCTATATTTAGAATTGCTATATCTATTAAAGAGTTAAAGTACTCTAAAATCGAGAATATAATTTACTTTAGTCTCTATTAATTCTATAGAAACGATAGTAAGATATATTAGTCGACTTCGTTATAGGCTTATCTATATTCGATAGCTATAACGCTATTTAAATAGCGATTAATTAATTTATTAAGAAACGTTATTACGTAATCTATTTCGATATTAATAAAAATACTATCGCTAAGAAAATAGTTAATTTATTACTTAAAGAAGTATTTCGTTTATATAGTTTATTAATCTTAATAATATCGAATTAAGATCTTTACTTTATAGCTATTATATAAAAATTCTTTTATAAGTAATTAGATATTATAATTAAACTATTAATAGCTTTTTATTCTAAAATCGATAAATAGATTAAGCGAGTAAATTAGAATATAAAGTATTATCTTTAAATATATTATAATTATATATAGAATAACTAGATAAGATAATTATTTATTATCGAGTTTATCGATAATAATACTATTTTATCGATTATTAATATTCTATCTTTCCTCGCGAATAAGAAGTTTTATTCTCGAATAACTTTTAGCTTAAATATTACTAATTATAAGACTACTTATAAGCGTCTTAATATTACTTAAATAGAGAATATTACGAACTATATAAAATAGATTCTTAAATATATTAGAAGTAATATAAATTATACTTAAAAGGTTATAATTATATAAGCTAATAAATATTAATAAAAATTTATCTTTTAAATAGGCGATAAGGTCTTTTTAAGTAATAAGAATATTATCTTTAATCGCCCTTCTCGCAAATTAGATTATAAGAAACTTAATCTATTTAAGATTATAAGCCTTATAAAAATCTTATATTATCTAGAACTTTTATTAAGTATAAGAATCTATAACGTCTTTTATTCTAATCTATTAAGTTTTATTATAAATAACCCCTTATTAGTATAAATAAATTTATCGTCGAAGTATATAACTATTAACGATTAAATCGAATAGATTATTAAAGAAATATTTATATTTAAATTAATTTATAATTGTTTTAAGTATAAAGTTAAGTGAAAAGATCTCGATAATAACCCTACGTAGTATAATACGAATAGCGATAAATTCGAAAATTGCTAAGACCTAATAAACGATTTTTATAAATGATATTTCGAAGAGCTTTATCTATAAGGGTTAACTTATAAAATAATAGAACTATCTTAGATACCTCGTTTTTAGTTAAATTAAAATCGTTTAATATCTTTATAATAATCTTATTTTTTTAGAAGTCGAGAATCGATTTTTTAGACTTATATCGATTATAAATTATATTATATAGAGTCTCCCGTATATAATTCCCTTATTAATAGATATTTAAATATCTTTTAAAGCTATAATACGTTATTTATAAATCTTACTATTCTTATTAATAGTCTC
Source organism: Letharia columbiana (assembly GCF_014066305.1). NCBI lineage: Eukaryota > Fungi > Ascomycota > Lecanoromycetes > Lecanorales > Parmeliaceae > Letharia > Letharia columbiana. The sequence goes on along the minus strand of NW_023501104.1, from coordinate 97,492 downwards.
TATTAATATCGATTATATAATATTTTATAAAGAAACTTATTAATATCGAATTAGAGTTCTTAGCGTTTACGACTTAATTTAGTTCGATTTAATTTAGAAGCCCTCGATTAATTATATCGCGTTATTTTATAAACCTTTTATTCGCTTAAATATAAATTCGAAAATTATTACTATTTATCTCTACGCCTATAAATATTATTTTTATTATATTATATCGATTTTCTTCTAGCTAAGCTCTCTATATACGCTTATATCTTAGTTAGCGATATCGCTATAGCGTAAATATAAAGAGCTACTATTATTCTTAATATCTCTTATAAAGAAAGATACGATGATGTAAATCCCAAACACGATTATTTCTTTACTGCTTTTATTATTTTTTAGATGTTAAGCGTATATATATACTTATTTTTCTATCTTTCTACTTACTAATTATAGGATATAATTTTATAAAGAGAAGAATAGTATTATAAGCGTATTCTATATTCTTAATATATTATTTAGTCCTCTTACTTATTCGGGCCTAGCGTGTCTTAATAGAGATATTTATCTACTATTTAATATCTTTCTTCTATCTATATAATTCGATATCTTAATTATCTTATTTAAAATATCTATATTAATATTATATCTATATCGATTCTAATAATATAATTTAAAAGATTATTTATATATTTAAAAGAATTTAAATAATTATTATTAATAAGTCTATATAATAATCTAAGAGAAAATATATTAAAAGATTTTTTAAGATTAACTAAGAGATAATAGAAAAGATAATTAAGATCTTATAACAATAATATAATAAGTAAAAAAAGCTATAAAATTAGATTGCGAAGGAATTTATATACGCTATTCTTAAATATTCTCTATTAATATTTAAATATTTATTAATTAATTAATTAATTAAACGATATATAAATAAAATTAGATATTATAAATATTAAGCGTATTAAAAGAGTTAAATTAATAAGAAATAAATAAAGAATTAACTATATTAATATAAGAGATATAAATAATCTAATTAAAAATAAATATTTATTAATTAATTTAATAAGTATTATTTTTATTAGAATTCTCGTTATATAAATTAAATTATACGTAATTCTTATAAAAGAATATATTTTAATTATATTTAAAAGCGAAGATATATTATAGCTAATTAGTTCTTAATATAAATAATAATCTTAATAAATTTTAAATTTAAACTTATCTTTTATTAATATATCGAGAAAATAAATAAAGAATTTAAGAATAAAAAGATATACTAATAGATATTATAAGGGTGAAAGTACTCGAAGCGAATTAATAGGCTCGCTTACGTCGCTTATTAGACTATAAGCTATATAATTAAAGCGAGTATTTAATATACTTAATAAAGTCTTAAATATTTATAAGTTCTCTTTCTTCTTCTTCTTTTTTTAGTTATTAATTTATCTAGTAATTAATCTATTTATTCTATTAATTATATATCTAGATCTCGTAATTATATAGCTATTACGTAGTTTTATTAAAAGAAGTCTTACTATTTTATAATTCTAATAACTTTATTTATATAAAGTTACTTAGTTTAGTTATAATAAGTAACTCGCGAGTTAATTCTATTAATTTATAAAGTAGAAATATTTTATTATAATCTATTAATAACGTTTTTAATCTAGTAAATAACTCTTATTAGAATATATCTATTATATAATTAAGCGATTATAATATTAATTTTAATATTAATAGAAATTCTAATAATATTATTAATAAAAATAATAATCGCTAAAATATTATATCTAACGAGTAAAGGCCTATGAATTAAATTCATAACCGTTTTTTTTTGATCAGGGCTGTCGAGTAAATTTGGTGAGCGGTCTTTGGTGAGCGGTCTTTGGTGAGCGATCTTTGGTGAGCGATATTTGAATGCCTTGCCTTTTAATAATTATAAGACTAAATTTCGAAATTCTTAAAGCGTTTAAAAGCGCAATATACGCTTCATAATTTAAAAAAATAATCTTAAAATTTTAATAGAAAATAGTAAAGTTATTAAAGGGTTAAAAGTAGGGTAAGAGATTTTGATGGTTGCGGACGCTAATTTGTTTACCCGCGGTGACTCAGCCGGTCTAATCAAAGAGCGTAGTGACCCTAAATTTATAATTAACTATATATATAAATTCAAGATTTTCTAGCTTAGCTCTATCTTATTCTTTTATATATACTAATAATTCTTTATCTATAAATAAAAATCTTTATCTTATAAACTTAATTTAAGTTTAACGCTATCGACTTTTAGAGTTTAATATTAAGAAGTAGTTAGTTATCGAAAAATTTAAGTTAATTAAAATATAGAATATATAAGAATATTATTATAAATATAACGATAATTATTATCGTAATTTAAGTTATAAGAAGATAAGTATTATTAAGATATTTAATATATAATATCTTAATAACTATAGCTCGATAGTTATATTTCTTTAAAATTATAATAATTTTATCGTCTCGATATCTTATATTAATTTTTATATAAACGAAGAAAAGACTCGCTGATTTTCTACTCTCTTAATAAATACTAAGAAATAGATTTAAAGAAATATTAGAGATACGATATTATATAATATTAAAGAATTTATCTAGAAGAAATATAAGAGATAATACTTAAATTAAGTTTATAATTTAATTATTAAGTCTTATAATATAGAACGCTAGTTAATTAAAGTAGTTATAAAAAATATATAATCGATAGCTAGCTTTAATAACTATCTTATTATACTTTAATTATAGCGAGATTATTATATAATTAATCTAAAACGTATAAAAGGCTTATAAGATAGAGTAATAGAGAAAATTTCTTTAAAAGCTATAAAGGAGATTACTTAATCTATTATTTATATTATATTACTATAATAATATTAAAATATAAAGTAAAGACTATAAAAAATAAAAGAGCTTTTTATTCTAGATAAGACTCGCTTTAATAATAAAATAAGTAATTAAAGAAGTAGTAGTTAATAATATATTAAGTTTAAGAAATAATATATAAAAAATTAATAAGATTAAAGAAAGAGTTTATTCTTATTAACGTTATAAAATTAAAAGTTTAAGCGTATTAAATTTAAAGATAACGACTTTTATAATAAGTCTAAAACGTCTTTTATTAAAATATAATATTATAATTATAAATAGTTAAAATATTATAAGAATTCTTCTAAGTATTTAAACTACGTTATAAATAACGAAGTATATAATTACGAGTAAAGGCCTATAAATTAAATTCATAACCGTTTTTTTTAATCAGAGCTGTCGAGTAAATTTGGTAAGCGGTCTTTAATGAGCGATTTTTGAATTCCTTGCTTTTAAATATCTATAAGACTAAATTTAATAATTCTTTTTTTATCTGAAAGCCCACATTACGTTCTATAATTTAAAAGAAAAATCTTAAAATTTTAATAGAAAATAAAAAAGTTATTTTAAAATTAAATAATGTACACCTGTTTTTTAATTAGGGCTGTCGAGCGGACTTTGATAAGCGAACTTTAGTGAGCGATATTTGAATTCCTTGCGCTTTAATAATTATAAGACTAAACTTAGAAATTCTTTTTTTATCTAAAAGCTCATATTTCGATCTATAATTTAAAAAAAAATCTTAAAAACTTAATAGAAAATAAAAAAGTTATTCTATATATTAATAACGTATATCTATTTTTTTAATAATTGCGAACGCTAATTTATTTACCCGCGGTATTTAATTAAAAAGCGTAGATCTAATAAATTAATAATTAGCTATATATATAAATTTAAGATTTTCTAATTTAATTTTATTTTATTCTTTTATATATACTAATAAATCGAATAAGAGAAAAGATAAAGTCTAATACTTATCGCTATAGTATTAAATACGCTATTAATTAAGCGATAACCTCGCTCTCTATTATTAAGAGATAAAATTATTATTAATATATATAAAAGAATAAGATAAAGTTAAGCTTAAAAATCTTAAATCTATATATATAGTTAATTATAAATTTAAAGTTATTACGCTCTTTAATTAGATCGACTAAGTTATCGCGAATAAATAAATTAGCGTTCGTAACTATTAAAAAATAGATATACGTTATTAATATATAGAATAACTTTTTTATTTTCTATTAAAATTTTAAGATTCTTTTTTTAAATTATAGAACGAAATATAGGCTTTTAGATAAAAAAAGAATATTTAAATTTAGTCTTATAATTATTAAAGCGCAAGGAATTCAAATATCGCTTATCAAAGTTCGCTCGATAGTCGGACAGCCGACCCGTCACAGCCCTGATTAAAAAACAGATATATATTATTTGATTTTAGAATAACTTTTTTATTTTCTATTAAAATTTTGAGATTTTTTTTTTAAATTATAGAACGAAATATAGGCTTTTAGATTTTTTCTTTTAAATTATATCTTATAATTATTAAAGTGTAAAGAATTTAAATATCGCTTATTAAAGATCGTTTATCTATTTACTCGATAGTTCTAATTAAAAAAATAATTATAAATTTAATTTATAGACCTTTACTCGTATTAAATAAAATGCGTAAAATAACTATCTTAATAGATATCGATAGCGAGAAAATCTTCGTATTATAATCTTTTATTAAAGAAATATAAATTTCTATATCTAAATATACGTTAATAATAATATATATTATTAATAGTTATTAGATACTCTTATATAAGAAGTATAATCTAATTTTTAATCTCGCGAATAGTTAAGAAAAAAAGTAAGAGTAAATCTTAAAGGCGTATATTATAAATATACGAGGATATAATCTTATTTTTAATTTTTCTTAAATCTATAATATCGATTTAAATATTTATTAGCGCGAGTAATTCTAAATCTATCGCGATTTTTTTATAAGTAATAAGATATAAGTAGATATCGTAATAGTAAATATAAAGTAGTTTATATTATTAATTAATACGATAATTACGTATAATCTAAGATAAGCGTTTATCGCTTTTTTATATTAGATTCTATTTAAAAATAATAAGAATAATTATAATAAAGTTATATAATATAATATTACGTAGCTAGACGACTTTAGCGTATTTAAATAATTTAAAAATCTATTAAAAGTCTTTTTAGAAGAGTTATTTAATAGTTTTAATATATATAACTAGATCGAGTATTTAATTAATTTATTATTTAAAAGGCTATTTAAAAGTAATTCGATTTATAATATATCGTATAACGAGTTTATAGCGATTAAGAATTATCTAGATATTACGCTTAAGAGAAAATAAAATTAACTCTTAACTAGTTAGATTAACTTATTAATACTATTTATTAAGAAACTAGACGACTCGCTATAATTATATATTAGTATATATAATAGAATAAGATAGAGCTAAATTAGAAAATCTTGAATTTGTATATATAGTTAATTATTAATTTATTAGGTCTACGCTTTTTAATTAGACACCGCGGGTAAATAAATTAATATTCGTAATTATTAAAAAAATAGGTGTATATTATTAATATATAGAAAAACTTTTTTATTTTCTATTAACTTTTTAAGATTTTAAATTTTAAATTTTAAAGCGCAGTCTGCGCTTTCCGAATTTTTAAGAATTTTGAAATTTCGTCTTATAATTATTAAAGCGCAAGGAATTCAAATATCGCTCACCAAAGTCCGCTTACCAAAATCCGCTCGACAGCCCTAATCAAAAAATAGGTGTACATTATTTAATTTTAGAATAACTTTTTTGTTTTCTATTAAAATTTTAGAATTTTAAACTTAAACTATAGAGTATAATGTAAGCTTTTAGATAAAAAAAGAATTACTAAATTTAGTCTTATAGATATTTAAAGGTAAGGAATTCAGATATCGCTTATCAAAGATCGCTTACCAAAATTTACTCGATAGCCCCGATTAAAAAAAAATGATTATGAATTTAATTCATAGGCCTTTACTCGTTAATTATTAAAAGTTTAACGAGATAATTATTAAGAATAATTACTCGTTATTACTACTTTTAAAGATTTTAAAAAGATTTATATATATAAAGTACTTTATTAAGATTAATATTCGTAATATATATTATCGAATACGAGTATAAAAGAAAGATAAGTAAAAAATTATTTTTCGAACTCGCTATAGCTAGTTCGAATATTAAGTAATATCTTTTAATCTTATAAATACTCTTATAATCTTTTAAGCTTATATAAATAAAGTATTTAAACTATATATTAATATCTTTTATATAATATATTTAAATAATATACTAATTTATTTTAAAATAAAAGAGTTATATTAGAAGTATATACGTAAAGTACTACGCGTATTATTAAAATATCGACTTTATATAAAATTATTAAAATATACTTTTAATCGTAATAAGATTATTTTTTTAAGATTCTTAATAAACTAGCGTAGTATTTAAAGAAAGTTATTACGTATTAAGATTATTACTAAATAATTAAAATTAGAGTCTATTAAGAATATCTTAATTTTTCTAAAATTCGTAGATTTTTATTAATAATTTATATAAGACTTTTTATAGATAGCTACGTCTTTAATAGATTTAACTCGAAAAGTAAAGAAAGACGAGATTAGATTACTCTTCGTATTTAATAAAAAAGTATATAAGACTTTTAAAATACTTAAGCGAGTATTTATTATTATATTTATATTAAAATATTATAATTAGAAAGTATCGCTTATTATAAAAATTAATACTTTTAACGTAGATATAAGTAATATACTTAATTAATTAAGCGAGAATAAATAATAATATCTTATTACTTTTTTTAGCTATAAATTTAAAAATACTAAGTCTTACTAAAATATATATAATAAAAAGCTTTATATAATTATATTAGACTTTAAGAATTAAAGATATTATTTATAAAATAGTAAGTACTTTATTTATATAATCTTAGATTATAATAATTTATATTATTTTATAACGATAAAAGAGTTTAATATAAAGTAGATTCGCTAAGCTAAGAAATTAGTTATATTTAACTTTATAATCGAATATTATAAGAGAAAATTTAATTCTATAAATATATTATTAAGAAGACTTAATATTATTAAATTAAATAATAGCGAGAATAATAATAATAATTTTCTCTCTATCTTACGAAATAAGCTTTATAATTAAGAATATTAATTTAATTTATAAAAATATAATAGCGTATTTACTATAGTTAAACTTATAGCGTTAATAAAGTAATTAAATAATATTATTATTATAGATATTTAAGTTATTAATTTAAATAAAAGAGTACTCGATAGATAAATACGTATTCTAGATATTATAATATCGTCTTAACTTCTAATTTATTAAATTTTAAAGTTAAAGAGATTTTATTTAAAATTACGAGAATTAATAATAATATAACTACTTAAATTATAATATAAAAACGCTTTTATTATAAATAAGAAGTAATATTAAAAATACGCTATTAAATAGAATAAGCTTTCGAAATAGAGAGTCGATAAGAATAGACTACTACGTCGTAATCTCGTAATTTATATTTCTAATAATTCTACTATAAAGAAAGAGATTCTTTATATAAATTATAATAATCTTAATATTAAATACTTTATCTATAAGCGTATTAAAAAGAATATTAAATCTAAATATTATTAAATAGATATAATAAGTAATATAATATAATATATTTATACTTATCTCGATTATTAAAGAATATAAATTTATTATTATAAGTTATATAGCGAGTTAACGTTAATTTTCTTAAAATAAAGTAAATTTATTTTATACTATAATACTAAATTTTATTATAAATCTATTATTTATAAGAGATTTATATTATTAAGAAATAGTTCTAAGTAAAATTATATATATAAATAATATATATATAATATAATAATAATATAAATATAGATCTATATAAAGAATAATATTAAAAGTTCTATATATATGCTAAATCTCTTAGTATACTTAATATTTTAATAAATCTAATCTTTTTTTAGATAGCTTTATTTTTCTAGTAATAATACTTTATATAGCTATATATATATTTATTTACTTACTTCGTAGAGTTATAGAATTATATATTACCTCTTTTATAATCTTCTTTATACTCGTTATCGCTTTTAAGATAAATAATCTCTATAATATATCTTAATATTCGCTCTATTTACTTCTAAATTCTCTTTTATATAAGCTCGTAATTTTAGTAATATAATTATTATTTCTTAATATCTTTATAAGTTCTTAATATATCTTTTCGAATAATTTAACGCTTTATTTATAGTTAATAAAGCTTAATTATATTAAGATTTAAAAAGTTATCGTATTAAACTATTTAAATAATATTTATTAATATATAAACTATTTCCTAATACTTTAATATATAAATCGAGGCCTTATCTTCTATAAATATTATATTAAATTACTCTTATTTATACTCCTAAGCGAATTTTAGAAGTTTTAAAATAAGAATCTATATCTAGTAAGAAGGAGAAATATAAAAAATATAAATATATATATCTTTTCTAATAGCGATATTAATTAATTCCTCTCTTTTTTCTTTTAATAATAACTTTTCTAATCTTAATAGTAAACTTTCACTTAAGTTTCTTATTAGAAAGATTCCGTAGACTTATTTATCGTATATCGATCTTAAGTTTCTAAGCTTCTTTAATTTTAGCTTCTAAAGTATTATTAATTTAAGCGAGATTCGCGATATATTCTTTCTTTTTAGCTATAATTTCCGCTTTTTAAATATAATATAACCCCTTCTTATTATATAAGAAATAACTCTAGAATATAAATTTTATAGTATTTATAAAACGATATCGTATAGTAGATTTAATAAAGATTTCATTAGATTATCGCTATACACGTACTTTTCTTTATTAAGAATTTAAGATTATATTAATGTTATTACTTTAAATTACTTTTTTTACTTCTTTATAATCTAGTCTTAATATCGTAAAGCGAATTAATATTAAGCTTTTATTATAGCTTTTATAAAAGAGAGTTTTTTAATAATCTTATAAGGTCGAAAATTGTTTCGTTTAAGTATATATAAAATTATTATTAATAAGAATTCTTATTTAGTAGTTAATATAAATAAGGTTTTTTTATAATCATAGCGATCTCTTCGTATAGCGACTATAATAGTACTCTTAATCTCGGGAATAATAATTAGAGATTATTTAGATCTCGATATATTACTTATATATAATAGTAGTAATTTCTAAGATTTACTAGAATTAAATTCTCTAATATAAGTTTATTTTTATAGATAATTAGTAATAAAGCGAGAGATCTTAATAATAGTAATAATAATTTAAGTTATAATATTAGCTTCGATTAAAATAAGTATCTAAAATTTAATATTATTATTATAATTAATAGCTTAAGCTTTATCTATAAATATTTTAATATAGAGAATATAGAGAGGATTACTTCTTATAGCTATATTAAGAACTTTATATATAATATAAAATCTTAAGATTCTCTCTCTTTTCTTATAAATTAATACGTTTAATATTAACGTTATAATTCGATAAATATACTCTTTATATATAACTATAATATCGCTATAACGCGTATATACTTCGTATATATATACTTTATATATATATACCTCGTATATATAATATTAACGTCGCTATTAAGTAAAAAGTAGTGATATTAAGGATATTTAAGATATTTAGAATATTTACCAAGTATATCAAGAGATTTAGCGCATGTGCAGGACTTTTGGTGTCACCCTCCGTAGTGAAAGAAGTCTCTGCAGTGCCAAGGCACTAAGCCCAATCGGGACGCCTAGTGGAGGAATCCGTAACAAATGCCACCGAAGAAGAAAAATGACAGCGTCCTCGCTGCAGACATGGAGACGCCAGAGATACATCAAGTGCCATAGGCCTGCTTCTCCCGATTCTTCTCCGAAATCCCCATGGCCAAATGCTGAATCCCTAACCGGCTACATAGAGCATGCGCCATTCACATACCCATGCACCTATCCTTGACCTGTAGCCTCCATATCCTTCGCATATCGAATATAGCCGAGCGGGGAGGCGAGTTGAGAGGCGAGAAAAGAGGCGAGAAGAGAGGCGAGAAGAGAGGCGAGAAGTGGAGCGTTACTGAGGCGAATGGCAGACTCTCCGCAATAGTGCATAGTAGCCTGGTGTGGAATAGTGGAGAGCGTGCCCGTATTGTCATTGTCGCTGCTGCTGCCCGTGCTCTTGTTCTCCGTAGTCTTCTCCGCAGTTTTCTCCGCAGTTTTCTCCGCAGTTTTCTCCGTAGGTTTCTCCGCAGTTTTCTCCGCAGTTGACTGTTGCTGGTATTCAGGCCCATGTCTGGCTTGAAGGTCTGCCTGTCTGGTCTCGAAGGCTGTCATAGCCTGACTGATTGCTGCTTTGATCATGACTTGTAGGGAGGCTGTTTGCTCTGCTGTAAAGCCAGGCATAGGGCTGGAAATGTGGCTATTGTACGCCATGGTGGTAGGAGTCATGGTGGTAGGACGAATGGCCTAGTGAAAGGATCGCTGTAGACGAGTGTTTGTAGGGTCCGATTAGGTGCTGGACAAGGCGAGGTGGGCGTCTTAGAGACTCTGGAGATACTGCACCCGATAGGAGTGGTATTCTCTGTGTATTTCTCCGATAGTGAGTGTTGTAGGGTCCGTGTAGGTGCTGGACTAAGGCGAGGTGGGCGGAAGCAATTGGACGGCTTCTTCTGGTCTATTAGAACCAGGGTGTTGCTACCATTGTTAAGGAATAGTCCTAAGTGGAATCATATGCATGAATAATGTGTGTGTGGTGTGATAATGATATGAATGTAGGCCTGCAGTGGAAGAAGTCTCTGCAGTGCCAAGGCACTAAGCCCAATCGGGACGCCTAGTGGAGGAATCCGTAACATATATATTAATAAGATTTATAATATTATTTTAATCTTAATAAATAAGCTAACTAAGTATTTAACGTATATAATAATTATAAAAGATTTAAAGATTAATAATCTTATTAATATCTTATAGCGAGAGTTTATATTATTACGCGATATAATATATAACTTAATTTCGAATTAAAACTCTTTATTTATAAATAAATTTTAAATAATATTATATTAATATCTAGATACGAAGCGTAGATTAAGTATTATATTTTATTCTTAAATTAATAATTAGATTAAGAGATAAAATTAGATATTAAAATATTATCTATAAGTATATTATAATTATAAATAAGATAATTAGTTTAAAATCTTATTAATAATTATATTTATATATAATAATAATATATATATAAATATTAATAAGATTTTATAAGACTTATTAATAAAATATATAGTAGATCTAGAAAATACTTTTAAGAGTAGAATCTTAAGAGAGAAAATATCGCTTATTATAGAGTAAGTAAAATAATTATAAGAAATAAGATTATATTTAAAAGAATTATAGAAGCGAGCGTTAAAGTAGTAAGTAAAGTATTATAATAATAATTATAAAATTATAATCTTTAAAAAAGAAGATAAAGTACTATTATAAAGTTTAAATATATATATCTTATAATTAAAGAAGAAACTTAATTATAAATAATTTAGATCTTTTAAAATATTAAAGAAAATAGATATATAAATTTATAAGCTAAATCTCTCTATTAGATATAAAAAAATTTATTTTATATTTTATATATTACTATTAAAGTCGTAATACTCGTATAATAATAATTTAAAGTTATAAATAATCTTAATTAATAAAGAAAAAGAGTAGAAGATTAATAAGATATTAGATAAAAGAGTTTATAAAAATAAGATTAAATTTTTTATTAACTAAAAAGACTTCTTATCTTATAAAGCTTTATAAAAATTAATAAAGTATCTTAAAAATGATAAAGATATAATTAAGAATTTTAAGTAAATAAAGAAATTATATAAATTAGTATTTAAGATAAAGTTAAAGATATAATTATTAAAAGAGATTAAAAAGTAAAAAAAATTACGAAAGTAGTAATAGTAGAGAAGTCTCGAAGAGTAAATAAGTTATAGCTAAAAGACTTAGCGAAAATAGCTAAAATATTTATAAATCGATTTTAAAGCGTCGAGGCGTTATATATAATAAGAAAAATAATTATTAAAGTTATATATATAATTATTACTATCTAATATTAACTTATTTATTCTCTTATATTAAAAAGTAATTATTTATTTAAAAGATTTATTAAATAATAAAAAGACTTAATATAAGAAATAGCGAGAGAAGTAATTAAAAAAGAGGCGAAGATAATAATATTATATCGAAGTTTCTTAACGCGATAAGCTATTACGTATATTAACTATATATTTTAATATATATTAATTAAAATTTATATTAATTTAGTAATAAAGAATAGTATAAATATTCTCGCTAATATAAATTATAATAAGAATATTAATCTAATAAATAAGAATTAAGTTTATAATATATATATAATTCTTATAAAAGTATCGCTTATATTTACGCTAGCGTAAATTAATAGAAAATACGATATAAATTATATAAAAATTATATATAAGAGTATATATATAATAATAATAAAAGGAAATTAATATATATTAGCGTAATCTCTTAATTATTTAATATCTCTTTTATTTATAAACGACGTTTAAAATAGCGATAAAGAGAATTAATAATCTTCTTAGTTAAGTATATCTTTAAAATAAATATAAATATCTATTAATAATAGCGCGGGGTATAAAGACTATAACGATTATAAGTATTTAATAACTTATAGAATTATAAAAGCGAAGATTTAATATTACTATTAATATATTAATATACTTCTTATACTATTTATAAAGTATTATAAAGTATTCTTCGAGATACTTATTATATATAAAGTTAATTTAAATAATTATAATCTTATTTAACTATTATCTTAATCGATATATATATTATATTATTATAATAATATATAACTCGCTATCGCGATATTACGATAAGAATAAATAAAGATAAAATAGTAAATATAAAGAAGAATAGAATATTTACTTATAATAGCGTCGACGTTAATATTATTATTAAAAAGAATAAAAGTTAAATTAAAAGTAAGTCTTTTATACTTATTAACGCGATTTTTAATAATTATTATAATAGAATTATTATAATTATAAAGTAATAATATAATAATAGCGTATAATAATAGCGATAATAGTATATCGTAATAAGATAATATTACGTCTATATTCTATTAATTAAAATAATAATATATATAGTAATATTATTATAATTTAGTATATAAATATAATAATATACTTAAAAAGATCTTAAGATATATAATATAAATACGCTATTATAATATATATTAGTTTAAACTATATTTAAGCTAGTAATAAATAGCGTAAATAATATTAATAAGTTTATATATATTTAATTATAAGACGTAATAATAATAAGATTTAAAGATTAAATCTTCTAAGAAGAAATATAATTATAAGAGTAAAAGTACTTAAAGCGAATTAATAAACTCGTTTATATTATTTATTAGACTATAAGCTATATAGCTAAAGCGAGTATTTAATATATTTAATAAAGTCTTAAATATTTACGAGTTCTCTTTTCTCTTCTTTTTTCTTTAATTATTAGTTTATCTAGTAATTAATCTATCTATTCTATTAACTACGTATCTAGATCTTATAATTATATAGCTACTACGCAGTTTTATTAAAAGAGATCTTACTATCTTATAGATATAGAAATTCGAAGATTTAATAACTTAAGAATAATATATTAATAAGATTCTTTTAATTATCTCTAAAAGAAAAGATCTACTCGAGATTTAGAGTAAAGAAATACTTTTTTAAAATAATAATAATAAAAGTTATAGTATTTAAAGCTCTAAAAACTATTATATATATATTAAGAATAAGATAAAATTATATTATATTTAATAATTAATTAATTAACTCGCTATTAGTAACTTAGCTAAAAAGTCTAGTTTCGAAGATATCTACGCTTAATAGTTAGACACCCCTATTTAAATCTAAATATCTATTCGTAGAGGCTTCGTAAGATCTTCGTAAGGGCTATTTCTAATAATACCTTCCCCTTTAAAGAGCTTATCCTCGAGTTTCGAAGATAGTATAAAAATCGCGACGTTTCGAGAACTCTTTTTCGAAAGATCTACGATTTTAAGAATAATATACCCTATACTCCGAGGTTTACTCCCTCGAAGACTTCTAAATACCCGCTTATTTACGGAGCTTAAAATATTATTACTAGAGTTTTTATCTACGAGACTATTAAGTAAAAGATCTTTAATCTCGTCTTTATATTAATATAATATAAAAATAAAACTATATTTTAAATCTATAGCCTCGCCTTAGCGTATATAAATTAAATTTAAGCCTATCTTAGTCAGCCTCGAAGTTTTATTTCCCGAGCGTCTATTTAGACTCTTTATTCTAAGACGTTCTATTCGAAATATTCTTATTAAAATAAAGCTATTCTATTCGAAAATCTTATTGAAATAGAACGTCCTATTCGAAAATATTCGACTTCGAGACCCGCCCTCGGCGTGACTATTTCCCGAGCGATCCTCTAAAAAAATCAAATTTCTAATTTTTAATAGAAGATTTAAGTATTCTCGAACCCTCGATCCTTAATAGACTAAGCGTATTACCCTCGACTATGGCTAATATCGCTTTAGAATAATTCTAGCCGGGATTCTTTAAACTATAATCGACTCGGAATTAAGCGTAGATACTATTATTAGTAACTTAGCTAAAAAGTCTAGTCTCGAGAGTATCTACGCTTAATAATTAGATATCTCTATATGTTGCACATCCACCTCGTCTACCAAATACCATACCTATACGAATACGTTCCACCCCTCAGCAAGCGGAGTTTTGCTGAAGACCTAAAACCGGAGCATCGACAGTATCAATATGATGTGTTGGCGGGAATGAATACCAGCAGCATCAAACTCAGTGCATGTGAACGCAGAAATTACAACAAAGGCTTGACAAGGCTGCGAAGATCCGCAGTCTACAGCGTCGCTTTCGGCTGAGCGAGGACGCCAAGGTCGAAAGTATGCGCCGATTTACAGCCTTGGATGCTGAGAGTCGGAAAGCGGCTGTTGGTCTACCTCGAAGCTATGACAAGGCTTTGAAAGATTGGCTGCGCACCACAGTAAATAATTTCTCGGCTGTGGGGAGTTCTACCCTCCGACATTTGTCGTGTGAAAATCATTCCATACACACTTACACTCCGTTAAGCCTGACGCTGTCAGTCGGTGAACACAGAATGCAGAAATTCTGCGATCAGCAATATGCCCCGTTAGACCCTCGATTCAGGATGGAATTCCCTGTCAGCAAATTGCTTGCCGGATGCGTAGCGCCATGCAGCTACCATAACAATGCCCCGCTGAAGTGCTTTGCACGATTTGTGCCTAGCAGTAAGCCAATTCCATTGCAAAAAAGATTCTGCACACAGGCTCGGCCCCTTCTATTTTGCCCCGAGGTCTAATCGTTTGTCTCAACATTTATACTTTGACCCATGAATCTCACGTCCAACTACAACCAGGTCATGCTAGCATAGCCTTCTCATATCTAAGGTTCTAGCCAATCGGCGAGGAAGCTGTTGCAAAACAGAGGTGGATAAGGTTCTGTCACTTGTGTCACTCTCCGGACTTCGTTAGCTTTTCGCTAAGCTCAAGATTTCAGAATTTAGGTCTGGAGGATGAACAAAACAAAACAATCCGAAATCGAGGTCGTGTCAGACACAGGGCCACAGATGTCTCTTCTTCCGGACGCGAAAAAGTACTACGCTGGGCCGGAAAAATCGCACGATCATGCCCCTAACGAGCCGAACCTGCCACTTCTTCCGTCCACGGGAAATCACAGCCCGCACAAAGCTTTTTGGACATTTGCAGTGATTACTGTGCTGTGTATGGCTGTAGCTTCGGGTGCTGGACTTGGCGCAGGTCTGGCGACTCACCGCAAGTCCAACCCCTTGGTGTAGGTCTAGTCTTCCGGAATGGTCCTGACCCAAACCAACCAGTCAGGGTGCCAAACTTTTCTCTCTGCACAGAAACACTACTATTGCAAAATCCAATAACGGCGTAACAACCAGCATCCGCAACCATGACGTCCTCTGCAAGTCCACGTCCACGTTCGAAGGGAGCTATGGTAGGATGAACTAGGGAACCGGCTATACGATGTCGGCATATTTCATGCTTATCGCAAGATAGCTTCTCGGGAAGCCTACTAATCATTCAATATCCGAGATGGGTGTTTACGGGCAGTGTAGCCGAGGCTTCGGACCGGGTTTGGCCAAGTCTACGGCTGAGGGCGGGCTGAGTATGCATGCAGAAAGACCCAATGTGAGGGTCCTAGCTCCGCAGCGGTGAGAAACATCAGCAGAGTTTAAAACAATCATCTTTGCTGTACGTCAGCCTCGAATGAAACCCTTTTCAGGCAACTGAGGCATCTCAAAAATTCGCGGGCCACGTCATCACCTCTCACAATACATGGTCTGGCGAGCTTCATCGGCGCTCCACCCTAGGCAGAATGAGATAGGCCATTGGAAAGCAACCTCTCACAATACATGGTCTGGCGAGCTTCATCGGCGCTCCACCCTAGGCAGAATGAGATAGGCCATTGGAGGGCAAGACTGTGCGGTGAGTCCTTTCTACTGAATCATCCTTGCGCGTCTCCATTGTAGGTACTCACAACCTATTTGAAATGTCTCCACTTCAAAAGGGGACGGCTCGATGCATAGCTATCTATTCACAAGAATGCGACGGTCCCAGTGTTTATTCAGTTCTGATGTGTCGCCATAATGCACTCTACCCCTGGCATTTTCGCGCGTGCTTGTCGGAGTCTTGGTTTCGACATCGTTGCTTTTCTACGTGCACTCTCGCTGCCTTACTTGCAACAGCTCGAGCCCAAAAAGGTGGTCATCGAAGACTCTGCTCTAGCCGCTTTCGGCCGCTGTCTTGTACATCTTCCACCACTCGCCGTCACACTTATACTTCTTCGACTTAATTTAGGCGGTTTCTACATCGGTGAACATCTTCAACCTTCCAATACCGATCAGGGGGATGCCCTAGCTCTTGGGTTCATTCAAGTCGCCGCCAAAATTCAAGTAACAATACCCTACAATGATGCACCAGTACTCAGCCATCACATGCTGATCACGTCAAGCCAGGAACTTCTCGTAATTGCAGGCGTTGGAGCAACATTCTTTCATGTCATCGGAAGTTATTTGCTGCGAGACGGTATTCCTTTAGGAATAGCCGTTGCTGGCTTCTCGTTCGCTCGTCCCAGTTACCTATGGTCGTCAGCTCTATGGGGCGGCGTCTCGGGGACCTGGTACTGTAAGCGGAAAGGCGCACAGCTTTTTGCGCAGATCACAATGGGTTGCACCCTTGCCCTTGCCGTAGGTCCGGCAAGCGCGATCTTAATGCTACCTCGAATCGCTGTGAGTAGAATTTAATTCTTCCCCCAGTCAAGCGAACTGTTTGCTGATTTGAAAGTTCTGCTTGCAAAAGACCTGGCATTCTTTCAGCACTGCTTATTACGTGAAGGGGACCGCCTCTGACTACTGGCCAGATCAACTGACTGCAAACAATGTTGGGGGTCCTCTTTGCCTTGGAACGAATAGCTCAAACTTCAAACAATGTATATCGCGAGGATCTCGTAATCTTGAGAGTTATTATAGTTACGCGTTGTACAAAGACAATTACCGAATCGGGACGCAAGAGACTGGAATTTCGCGATTCTTGGACGTTTGGCCAGGAGAGAGCACCGTAAGTGCAGAGACCTGGGCGTTCGCTCCACACGCAGCCACCTCTCAGGTCGCGTACTATTTCTGGTACGACCCGCAATGGAATCCCGGGCACTTGTATCCTCTACCTTACCAATCTAGAGGGCAGCGTTCGGGAAGTATCACCTCACAAGCGTCAGCTGTCCGGACCGTCTGTGCCCCTGATATCCAAACATTCTCAAGCAATACCACGACGGTTTCTCTACCATTGCTCGAAGAATACAAAGCTTGGGCTCAAAGCAACAGCTCCGGACGGCAGTTCGTTACCATACAGCTTCCAAAGCCAATATGGGGCACGTCTCACAACGCCCTGACAAACAACACCTCATTCACAACCGTTTGGGTTGCTATCGCCAATGCCACGTCGATAACAGCAGGACTAGTATTGTTGGGACCCGTTCGATCGAATACAGGAACTGTTCGTGACGGCTTTGTGTGTTCAATAGATGCTCGATGGAACAAAGTTGTGCATACAATGATGGAATCATCGAGGACTAACACTACCTTGAAAGCCTGGGGTAACCCTGTCAGCGTAGCTATCAGTGACGAGGTCTCACGCAACAATCTCAGAACAACCGCCTTACCAGTCAATAACGGAGATTGGAGACATGTGGCCGCCGACAGAGCTTGGCTCGAGGCTCTGAGCCCGGTGACACAGAACAACCAGGGACCCAACTCCACAATGAGTGCATCGAGCTTGACGACAGGTCTTGAAAACGTCTTTGTAGCAGCCAACCTTAGCATCCCGCCTGTCAACGGCGGAGCCGCAGTTTATGAGCCCATTATCTCCACTTATTTTGCGGACGGCATGTCGCGCGTGGGCCTCGAGAGAGTATTCACGCATGACGGCCAGATTGTCTACACAAATGATCGTTCAAAATGCGAAAATGTCACCTCAAACTACCTATTCTGTCCGAAGCCAACTGGGACGGGCTCCCACACGGCAATGGCATTCCAGGGTTATCTGACAGGTGAGCGTCCTCCTTCTTGATCAGCGCAAGAGAACAGAGCTGAACGATCCTCTCAAATCAGGCTACGCTTTCAATGCGTCAAGAGCAACAGACTACTTAGCCATCGCCGTTCTCCTCGTCTATGTGGTCGTCGCCCTGGCCCACATTTCACATCTTCTTCTTTTCCGGCGAGGATCCGGCTGTTGGGACACGCTAGAAGAACTCCTCGTGCTAGCTCAGACATCTAAGGTGAGCACTAAGGATCTAAGCAACACCTGTGCTGGTATCAAGCGTTTTCGGACCATGAGCCTCAATACGCGCATCAGGACGGTCGGATCTGGTGTCGAACTTGTGGGCGTGGAAGACCATGAGGAGTTGCAGTTGCTTATCGGTGCTGCCAAGGGAGAGGCTCAGATGAATATGGTAGAGCCCAAAGCAGAGTATGGCAAGACTTGAAGTGATTCTTAGATGCTCGCGAATCTTCCCATTCAGATGCTGAGATTGCATGATGTGATTTCAGTGGCTTCGAAGAGACAGAGTGCTGGCCTTTGACTCCTCGAGTCTTTCTTCTAAAGCAGTGCAATTCTCTTCACAGGAGACAATCTCTTTCAGCCCCCAGTGAGCCAGCCATTCTTGACCGGGAATGTACTCGGACATCTAATCTCTTTCAACCCTACCGGACGAGGGAGAACTAGGACTTATGATTCAACTTGTGGTAATGAAAAGGTAGCCATGACCTGGCAAAGACCTATCATCAAACGCTCTGCTCTTTGACTTCTCATATATGAAATTTCACATCTCTTCATTTCCCCCGTTCCAACACCCTCCCAACGCCGATTGCATTTCTTTCTTGTTCAGAGCATCTTCCTCTCCATCGTTATTACCTTCTGTGGCAATGGTAGGTGCCGTACCACGATGCATTATGACACTGTTTACCGCAAAACCTGTACTGTGCTGGCAGTTCGTTAGATGAGGGTTCGGAGACCAATTGTTGGGTTACAGTATTGACAATGTGCGTTCCATGTTTGAGTGCTAGCGTGCTCGATGGTCCTGATGGAGCAGAAGTTAGACTCGCAGACCTTTCCAATTCAGTACTTGTACGGAACACTAAGAGGTGACTAAAGGACGTGCATCGTTGACCATCCCAGAAAGATGTTTTAGAGACATGAGCTGTGAGATGTTACGTGAGTCAAGCAAGGGGACTAAGATGAGCATCGTACACCTTTGGGTTTTGAACGGGCGGATTTTTCCCCTATCAGTCGGCTTGTGTCCTTCTTCTTAGCACTGGTATATGTCAACCATACACTTCAACCATCTCGCACTGCCAGCATCAATGTGAAATTCAGCAATGAGACAGATCCACCAGCGAGGTGGAAAGGAACAGGATCAATAGTGAAGCTTCACAGAGACGAGACAGAGACCAGATGAGATCCAACTAAGGAGAGAACCCCACCTTCAAATCGGCTAAAACTGTCGTTCATGCGGGCCGCTGCAGGCTCCCGTGATGCCCGATAAGCCTGCCATCCACTACCTATCACGACCTATCGGCTTGCGCTAGAGCTGCACATCAGCACACCACCAGCCTCTTGACATCGAATTCCTTCCTTATCAGCTGACACAATTGGTGCTCCGCCTGGCGCTTACATTGTCCGAACTGGCCAGGATTCGAACTAGGTCCACAGCCATCAAACCGGAAATGTTTGTTTTGGCTAATACCTAGCGTGGATTAGCTTGTTGCAGAACTACCTCACATCTCCACACATGGCTCAAGTTGCAATGATGTTTCTGGCCAGCTTGTGCTGGTAACATCGACTCCTCGCACGGCATCATACAAGGCCATCGTACACAAGTCGGTAAAAATCTCCGAACCCTGCACAGGCGCAACAATGGTGGATGAGATACTGGATGATCCGGTCGTGTCTGTATCGCGTAGACGCCCACATGTGCCGGCAAGGCCTTCTAGCATGACCCCGTTCCATTGCGTAGGTGTTGGGTAGTCTTAACACTCACTATGAGCCCGGACAAACATCGTGGAAACGCTGATCGCCTCAAGTCGAACCTTTCGCTCACCAACTTGCAGCTTGCCGCTCTGACTACAGCCTGAGTAGGCAGCCGCCATCTATTATCCGAGAGAGTAAGATGAAAGCACCTCCTGGGATCTAGCCTTGTCCCATAACGCAAGACACAACGAAGGACACAACATTATAGCAAGCGGTACCTACGACTCAGTCCCTACCCTACCGTAACTTGCGACATTCTCTTACCTAGGCCTCCCCATACCCTAAGGCTTCCCTACCAATCTGAGCCTTCCCGTATACCATCCGATAGTATCTAGACGACCCTTTCCTTTCGATAGTGTCGAGACGCAAGCATGCGGTTTTAGAACTTTCGGAAGGATAAAATCTAACCCGTTTTCTCCAAAGAGAAAATATTCATCACCGAGACCGGGTGTCGGCTGTACCCCTGCTCACCTCGCACACTTGCTAAAGCGGCTATGTCGGTACGAGTTGCGAGTGAGTGAGAAGCACGTTTTGGTCACCTGCGTATAGGTTGAATATCGACCATGCGGCGCAATCGTCAGGCTATGCCATCATCATAGTTGGCGTGAAGATACTTAACTTTCACTGAAAGTGATCTCGACTTTTGTATCTCTCCTTACATAAAACTCAGGCATCTTTGCCCCCATCACCCCCTTCATCTTCGTCTCTTGCTGACCTCCCCTGCTCTGTCTACCCCATTCAAGTCAAAGTGACAGTCACTCGAGAGTGAGAAAGCTTAAAGACTTCGGTTCATAGATGGATGGGGTTTGTCTCATGCCAGTTAAGTGGCTGGATCTTGTCTTGATTCCTAGCCATTCGAGCGTCTGGGCGTTGACTGACCATGCGAGTCTTCCTCTGAAACCTTCATGATGCTGTCTTCGCCCCTCCAAACACCGCCCATTTCCTTTTCTTTTTCCTTTTGCTTTCGTTTGTAAGGTTTTCCAAATTCGTATTCATCATTTCTCGTCTGATCCATCATTGCCATCTCGATTGAGGAATTGCCTGCGGTTTGGTGAGTAATGCTCAGACTGGGTGGACACGTTAATGACTGTCTCGAGATGTTCCTTCCTCAAACCGATACTCTTCTCTCTCTCCCCGTATCTTGTCAAGAAACTCTCGGAAGCGCGATCGCTTCCGCTACCTTTCTGGTGAGGGTCCGATGCTGCTGCTGGCGCTTGTGAGGCCTCATACTCAGCAAGAGAGAGCCCTATATGGAAAATTGAGGGACATTTTTAGCACCAGGTCGTCTTTCGCACATACGTCTCTTGATCTCCGGAGATGGTGGGGGATTATGTATGACCGGACACTCACCATTTTGTATCTGGAGTAATCAATTGCGAGTTGAGAATTCCTTTCCTGAGCATTAGCACCTGTCAAGATATAGCTTTCTAAGTATTCACCTTACTCCTCCTAGACCGACCAGCGCAGCTCGAGAGGCCGGCTTCGAACATTTCTCGTCGATCTCGGCGAGGATATTGCCGATCGACGAAATCAGGATCCCGTCGGAAAGGGATGGTGGAGCAAGGGTTGGGCTTTGTTAGAAAGTCTTCTGCGGGTACGCAAATGCAATATCAGTATCGATGCACTCCAAGCTGATCCAGAAGGGCTGACTAGCCTAGCTGACTACGAATACTGACATCAACGTATCACCAGTTTGCGCCTAATTAAAACCCCTCGTTCTTGTTGCCCGAGAATGTTGTGATGGGATGGGCAGTGGTCATGCTGGCGTTTTAGGCTGGATTATGCGGTCTTCGGTGGCATGTCGCCAACATCGACACGTTCGGATGGGTGAGACCGGAAATGGATCAGCTTCTGCTCATTCTCAAGCTTTAGGTCCTTCGCGCAGAGCACTTGGATACTTTGGAACGTGCCCAAGATCTTGCGATCACAAAGAAAGGGCAAGAAAAGTATTCAGAGGCTGAGGAACTATACTACCGGGTCCTCTCTGTGCAAGAGAGACTTCTCCAGTCGAGAGGGTCCGGAAGTTCTCAAGACAACGGACGGCTTGGCCGTAGTTATCAGCACCGAAGAGCACCACAAGAAGGCCGAGAAGATGATTCGAGGCGTGATTGGCAAGATGAAGGAAGTATTAGGACCTGGTCACCCAGAAATCTTAACAGCACTGAGCAACGTAGCAACCGTGCTTTTCGGTTAACGCAAGAAAAAGCAGCCATCCAGCTCCTTAGGCTTACTCTGGACAAGAGAGAAGACATCTTTGAGGAAGGGCGCCCTGATATGCTACTCAACCTCGACCACTTAGCCGTTGCACTTGTGACTCGTAGGAAGTACAAGGCAGCAGTGCCGCTCTACAGACGCGCACATGCAGGACAGAAAATGACGCTAGGGACATATCATCCAGATACACTGACGACGCAGAACAATCTTACATCTGCCCCTCACGAAGGCTTGTTTCGTTATTGTCCAAATTTCCCCAAAAGGAGAGGACCGCGCTTGCAAGACTTTCAGAGTATGTATCTCCCGTATTGGCCTACTATCGCGCTTTATCAGACCGTATCTGCCGCCGCTGATGAGTAGCGTGGCAACCTACTTTCACGAAGAACTCCTCTCTATTCTAGCGGCGGACATTATCGACTATAAGCAAATCCATTCAAGCCACCCCGCCAATGGAACTGATCGTTCGTCCCAGATTTCTGAGTTTGTTTGCTTCTCCAAGTCAGCGAAATCAGAAGTCCCAGGCCGTGTTCAATAGTGCCTACCGATAGTGAGAAATGTGAAATTATCTGTGAGGATGATTAGAGATGGTATGAAGGGTGATGGGCTGTGAGACTTGCCAACATTACGCGGTGCGCCTGTGTCCGGGTGTGGGTTTGACGATAGAGTTCGACAATTCGCCCAGGCTTTCGATTGGTCAGCTTCAGAGACATGGCCTTCATCAAATGTTGGTGCTCACTGTAGGAATTTCCACCCGCAACATCATCCCTGAAGTTACCGATCCGAGTATGGTACATCTGTATCATCAGCGTTAGGAGATGGTTTGAATCCAAGAATAAGCCAAGCGTAACGCCAACCTCATGCGCAATACCGCTATCAAACAGGTTATAGTAATCGATCGGCGCGTAAGTCCGCTGCGTGGACCGTCCCTGCCAGAACCGTGTCTCCCGGGTGAAAAAATTATCGTCGAAAATTCCCGAGTCCTGGTACGCGGCCGCCAAACCGGCCTCGACGTACCACGGGCAGATGATGATGGTATCCGGAGCATCCGGTAGTTCGCCGTCGACCTTCTGCCATGCGAAGTTGAGGGCGCTCGGGACATCGAAGTTGCCTCGGAAGTTGCTCTTGGTGTCTCTGCAGAGTAGATAGGCAGGGTCTGCGTCATTGTAGCTTTTGAGGGCTGAATGAAGACGTTAGTAAATTTGGTGGATGGCCTGCAGAGAAAAGGGGGGCACAGAGAGAACAATGAGAGACTCACATCTATCATACCACTGCACGAGAACTCCTTCTTCGTTATATAGAGGTTTCATATGGCTCATGTCGCAATAGAAGATCTTGAATCAGATCAGCCTCGAATCAAGACCCTTATTTGAAGACCGTATGCGGCAAACCCGCCAACAACAACGACAAACAAGACCACCCAACTCAGTGACTCACCACGTCGCCTCCCTCCGCCTCTTCCGCAGGGACCTCCCCAGTCACACCGGCCATGCCAATGATGTCGTCTTCTCCGGTGCCCGTGCCACCGATGATGGCTCGCGGCGCTGCGTAAGCGTCGTACGCAGGCGTGCTGGTACCGAACATCCACCGAACGAATCTATTTGTGTCGGCATTTGGGTTGCGAAGTGCGGCCTTGGTGCTCGCGGCGGATTCCATCACCAGCGTGATTTCTTCGCGCATGAAGGGCGCGTTGGCGGCGGTTAGGCATGAAGGGGCGAAGGCATATTTACCTCTTGCGCAGGCGAAGTGGGGTTTGAGAAGGAGGAGAAATTGGAGGAGAGTGATGAAGAGTGTTTTCATGTTTGTGAATTGAATTGTTGTGGGAAGAGATGGAGAGCATGAGATTGGCAAGGATATCGCTCGGTATTGAATCAAATACCGACGGAGGATTGCGCACTCGCTTTATTTTGACCGTCAATGTCGCAGTGCTTCGTTGGATATCTCGCTCATGAGTTCTTTCGACTACGGTATATCGTAATGACATACAGTCTTTGTGAGAGGCCATAAGCATTATTAATAAGAAATATGTTTTGGCAATCATATTCAAAGATTTCATCAGAAACCTACATTAGCTGTCTCTTTTGATATGCGACAGGACGAACTTGATCCAGCGCACGACGTAGAATGAGTGAGAGAGTGGGTCCCTAAGAAAACCATCAACGATTTCCATCCTAAGACAACGATGATTTGGACAACGATATGGATGGTAAGCGCTGTCGCTGCGCTTGGCGACGCTACGACAACTTCATTATCTTCAAGATTTTCTTCCTCCACAAAAGCTTCTTCGTCACAGATTTCGAGTAACTCGTCATCCTTAAGATCCTTAAGCAGTACAGCATCTTCAATAATCTCAACCCGTACAGGATCGATGTCTACTCGATCAAGCGCGACATCGTTCAACGGTACAAATGCACACTCCACACCGATGAGCAGGATGACAAGCACTCAGCCACCGGCATCACGAACGACAAGGTAGAGCTGACTTAATACCCTAAATGCATGAGCCCGTCACTGACTATGACCGACAGCGTCTCTTCCATGCCACCTAAACTCATCGATTTTTACCAGGCTGGAGTATCGATTCCCCCTGCCATTTTAACGAACAACTCAGCTGGAGATGTTATCGTCACGCTCTCACATGACTTCGCCAATAACATTGCGGATCTTCTCTCCCTAGTAACCTGTCCCGTTTACGACCCTAGACCCTCGGAGCCAATAATCGAGAAACGCCAAACTTTCGCAAGAAACCCATGCGCAGTCGCAAGATCGAAAAGTGCCATCAAATCCATCAGCGGCGGAACCTCACTGTTCAGAGCCCTTTTCCACCTGCCGAGAGCATTCCCCACCCTGGTGAGCCCACTTGAAGCTGATGTGCAGGACATCTCCTCGTATGTGAAGTTAAACCTGCCGTCGTGGTCGTTGGCCCCCGAACCGGCAATCGATGCTACGGCGGAACTTTTCTATTTCCTGACGTTGAAGCATGAAATGGACATTGGCGGATCCATAATTGTCAACACGATCCTGCTTGAAGCGGTTTGCTTTAGGTCTCTTCAGTAGCTCTGCTGGCGATACGTCGTTTCGGCTCATGACCGCATGAAACAAAGATAGAGTCGAGGATGACTATGGGGGAGATGGTGGTCTTAATCTTTTGGTCACAAGAGCAAGGACTGAAGAGCCAGGATGGGCGGGGCACCGCTCCCTTTCATACCCCACCTCGGCAGCCATCTCTGAGGCCGCTGGGGTGGGCTGTGCGAGAGCGCTTTTCTGGATGCTCGAACCAGAAGGTCTTGATGAGTGGAAGGATCCCTCGCTAAAGCGGCAGCCCCCAAGTGAGCTTCGATTGGGGGCGGATTTTTGTCGCCTGCATCTGCCAAGGTGCCAAGTACTCGATTAAGATTAGACGGACTACGGCGCGCGCTTGCAAAACACTACTCTACTTTAGAGTAGCGCCATACACGAGTGGGCTTGGCAGAGAGCTCGGATTTTGTACTGTAGATAGAGCTAGCAATCATCATGCGATTGAACTGATGGAGACGAGATCTCGCAAAAGTGTCCCCATGCCGTCAACCTCTCTATCGTCATGTCCTCCTCGAAACCGAGGCAATCATTCGACACCCAAGGATCGCCTGTTGTCAGCCCATCATCAACCTCTCAGTACGCTTTCCCCCAGAGCGACACGCCTCAGAGACCGGGCTCAAGCGGACGGTATGGGCATAACCGACGTCGAGGCTCAACCGCGAGCTCTATTACATCAATCGGCGGGGTCTTGGACACGGCGACACAGAGTAGAGATTCCATAGCAGAGGCGGGCAACAATGGTTCGTGCAACTCTTGATTAGTTACGTTTGCGAATAAATACTGATCTCTGCTATGAGAAGCCATCGCAACTCTTCTGCAGCCACCGATTGTTCGCACAGGTCTTCTATCGCATGCTTCAGGCCCCAGCGCACAGAAGCTCCCTTCCGCCAAGGACATCCCTCCGGTCACTCTAACGAACATTTCCCACGTCGAATCCTCGTCGTTCCTACCCTACCTCAAACAAGCGGGGTCCTTATACGATGCATTTCAGCGTGCAAAGGAGAGCGAAGGTACAGGGCCGTCGCAAGTCAGAAGTTCCCGAGCTTCTTCAAAAAGTGAGCAGCTGTCAGGCTTTCTAAATCCGGGTCATCAAAGTCGACAAGCAAGTATATCTAGCGCTCAGAAACCAGGGGATATACTCGCAGCACTTGGGTCAATACCAGAAAGGCCACAGCCCAAGAGAAAGAGCAGTGGAGGAATTTCGCGGCGAGGACCGCTTCCAGTGGCGCCATTATCCACCGTCCCCCAAGTCTACTTCGACCCAAACTTTCATCTGGAAAATCCTAGGACTTTCGATATCGTAAGTGAACGATCAGAAATCGTACGTCCTCCCCCCGGGGCAAATGGAGCTTCACCGACGCCAGGGACAGGCGGGAGGAAAGCGCTAGCATCCAATGCCATCCTGCAAGAGAAACTCTCATGGTATATGGATACGGTGGAGGTTCATCTGATATCATCCATCTCTACGGCTTCCACATCCTTCTTTGCAGCCCTTGGCTCACTACGGGATTTGCACATGGAAGCGTCGGCTTCTGTAGCCAAGATACAGGCGCTGAGAGCAGACCTGGCCAGGTTGGACAAAAGTATGGCCGTCGGAGGTCTCAAAGTCGTTGCCATGCGAAGGCGCCGCGAAAATGTTCGGAAGCTAGGCGACGCTGTCCAACAACTGCGTGATGTTGTTGATGCCGTAGCTCGCTGTGAGGACCAAGTCGACCAAGATAACATCGAGGAAGCCTTGCGAGGATTGACCAATGTGGAGAGGTTGATAGCAGGAGAGCGATCGGAGCCTACAACATCGGACTCAAATGAAGTTACACCTGGCGGAGGCAACCTCGTCGATCTGCGAGGCATTAAAGCTCTGGACGGCGCCAGTGCCGAGATTGCGTCTTTAAGGGAAAGGATAGGTAAAAGCTTCGAGGCAAGGTTTCTGGAAGCTCTGCTCTCTGATCTGCGAAGACACGTCGACACTGTGTCTTCAAACGCTACTTTTCAAAGATGGGACAAGGCTTCCCAGAGATCTCGAGGCACCCACGCTAGGACGCCATCCGTATATCCGGCCTACCTACAAGTTGACGAGTCGCTGCGCGCAGTCCTCCTGTCTAATCTTGATGGATTGGCCAAATCAGACTCGGTGAAGCCTGCAACAGCCGCTTACCGAGAGGCAGTTTGGAAAGAGGTTAAGACTTTGATTCGACGACATCTGCCGAGTTCTAGCGATGACGACAACGAGTCAACAATGTCGGCATCTACTCAGGGTGGTAGACATCTAACACAACAAGAGAAGTCTAGTCTCTTAGCGAGGAATCTCCGTGCTCTTGAGCCCGAGGATGCGGAGGTTATGCTCAAGAAGATATACTCGAACGTTGGTGAAGCCTTGCGCAGACTGGGGACTCAGGTCAAGGTCGTGTTGGACATTACTAGTAGCTTTAGCAGCGCTTCGGCAACAAAGCCTCCAAGGTCTCCTATGAGTCCACCAGTCGCGGATTGGAATAGCTATATAGGCGCCACTCCGACCAATTTAGCGACTCTTGAGACAGCCCAACAGGAAGACATCCAGCAGACACTAGATATGTCAAATCTCTTAGGCCAAGCCGTGGACATTGCTCAGACTCAAATCACAAAGATTCTCAAGGTCCGGTCAGAGCAAAGCACACGGCTTCCATTACCACAGTTCCTAAGATACTTCCATCTTAATAGGCTCTTTGCAGACGAGTGCGAGGCGGTATCCGGACGAGGAGGCATGGCGCTCAAGACCGTCGTTAACGCCCATATCGTCGACTACGTACGCCACGCGGCAGACGCAGAGCGGCAACACCTTGTAGCAGGCATGGATGCTGACCGATGGGACGCGAAAGACTTTGATGACTCTGATTCACAAGTATTATCTCAGATTATAGAAGCTGGCACTAAAGAGATCGAGCCGTGGGTCAGAGCTTCGATGATATGGAGCGATGAACCTCACGGTGTAAACGGCGATCAACAAACCAACGGAGCTATGACAAATGGTTCTACCCCGAAGGACAAGACACGCCCGGCCATCATTGACGAGCAAAGATTCCTTCTTCCTGATTCAGCCCTCATCGTCCTGAACGGCATCGGCCAATTTGAGCAGCTAATGACTGGCATACCGAGCATGACACAGGAGCTTACCCCATCACTTCTCGAATACCTCAAGCTTTTCAACTCACGATCCTCGCAGCTCATCCTCGGAGCCGGTGCAACGAGAAGCGCAGGCTTGAAGAACATCACGACGAAGCACCTAGCCCTTGCATCTCAGGCTCTGAGCTTCGTCACCGCGCTGACGCCCTACGTCCGAGAGTTCGTCCGAAGGCATTCCCCTGGTGCTGGAAGCTTGATGGTGGAATTCGACAAGGTCAAGCGACTGTACCAAGAGCATCAAGGCGGCATCAACGATAAGCTAGTGGATATCATGAGTGGACGGGCTACTACGCATGTCAATGTTATGAGGAAGATCAACTGGGACTCGTCATCACCAGACCAGGCTGTGAGCCCGTACATGGAAACTCTGGTAAAGGAGACGACGACGCTACATAAAGTGCTCAGCAAGCATTTGCCAGATATGACAGTGCGGATGATCATGGATCCGGTGTTCAGCAGCTACCGTGAGCAATGGGGTAAGGCGTTCCACGATGTGGACGTCAAAACGGTAGCTGGGAAAGAACGGTACGCATCAACCTTTTCTGCGATCCCATCTGAAAATACTGATCCTGATTGAACATCTAGGATGCTTCGTGACACCGAATTCTTCAAGTCGCGAATCTCCAAGATCGATGGCGCCGGCGATATTGGAGATCACCTCGTCGACATTGTGAAAGTCAAAGCTGTTGCCGAACAGCCGAAAGCACCTCGGGAACCTCCCATAACCACCAATGAATCGACGGAGAAGCAGCAGGAAGCTGACGTTCTGGAGAAGAGATGAGCTGCTGCGCTTTGTCCTTCAGATGAACACCTTGCATTCCATCGGCGCGTGCTACTATACCACTTCCATTCTATGATTGTAATTTGCTCCTTACAGAACTCATTCCGCTGTCGCTGGACCTGAGATGCATAGCAAGGCGTCGAGACGATTCATGGAAAGCTCTAGGCTTTGGGGTGTACATGTACAAAATCTGATGATTCTAGGTACTTTATCTGGTCTTTATCCATCGGAAAATTTCCCCGATGCAGATCGCACGCATCAATGTGAAATATATACGTGTCCGGCACAAACGCGGCCGCCATACATCGCCATGTTGAATTGCTCCTCCTCTAAAGTCGCGCGTCTTTCTTCCCTCTTGCTCGCATGGGAGATGTTACTTCTTCCTCCCATAAATCTTCCCCAAAAACCCTTCGAATACACTCCTCTTCAATCCGCTACTCTCATCGACCCCCTCGATCATCTTCCTAATCCTCCCCACAACATCTTGCTCGTAATCCAAATAGACCTGCTCCAAGTTCAAGTCCTCGAACACCTCCTTGACCCTCCTCTCCTTCCTGGCATCCTTGCGCCCGTAGCACTCATCCAGCACCTTCCTCTGCTCCGGACTCGCCCTCTTCAGCGCCTGGTTGATGATCCAGCTGCACTTGTTGTCTTGGATATCCGTCCCGATTTTGCCAATTGCCTCCGGAGAGCCGTAGGCGTCGAGGTAGTCGTCTTGGATTTGGAAGTATTCGCCGAGCGGGATGAGTATGTCTTCGCACCGCTTCAGGTTTTCCGGGGTGGCGAGCTCGAGGTAGTGCAAGGCGAGGGCGACGGGGAGGTAGAAGGAGTAGTAGGCTGTTTTGTAGATGACGATGAAGCGGTGTTTTTCGGGCGTGAAGTTGTTGAGATCGACGTGGTCTTCCGGCGCGGTGAGCAGGTCGCAGAGCTGGCCGACCTCCGTTTGGAAGGTGGTGGTGTGGAAGAGTTCAACGATATCCACATAACTTGGATGGCTCCGGAAATGTTTCTTGAGCAGTACGTATATTGACATCTCGAGCATGAAGGCGTCATTTATAGCAATCATACCCACGCCTGGCTTACGGTACCAGCATGGTTGGCCCCGGCGCGTTATGGAGGAGTCCATTATGTCGTCCGAGACGAGGAAGAAGGCTTGTAGGAGCTCGGTGAGCCAACCGAGGGTTGCGGTGAGGAAGTATTCGGTTTCTTCGAGGGGGCGGGAGAGGAGGAGGGAGGTGGAGTCTGGGACGGAGAGGCCGCGGTTGCATTTCCCGCCTACGGTATTGTGGTAGAGTGACTGGAGGGTTGAAAGGATTAGCTTCGCGGTCAATTCAATGTGGAGACAGTTTCAATGGATTTAGGACGGAGTTGAAGGGGTTGGACTTTTGGAGCGTACGTCTGAGTACCATCTTAAGGCCTCTTCTGGAATGTTGTATTGTTTGGCATTCTCCTCGAGGTCCTTGAGGAGCTTGGGGAAGACGGCCTCAAAGTCCTTGAGCTTGTTGGACGAGGACATGGTGGTGGGTATTGGCACTTCACCGTCCGTAGCTTGCTGTAAGTTTTGGGGAGTCGCCAGAAAAGGCATTTTGCGAAAGTCAATGGATTGAAGAAAGAATTGCGGGGAATTTAGAAGCAGTTTGTTGACTTTGTTGACTTTTTGATCCCTCGGATCCCATCGGATGCTCGCGATCCTGATCGACGGCAGGGATAGCTTCATTAGCGCCGGAAGAGCTCCCAATTAACTCCGACGTGCTTAGTCTTGTCGTGCTTGTCAACAACGCGGGCTCGCCGACAATAAGAATTAGTAACAGGTTGGACTTGGGATTGAGTGCATTGTCTGTCTACGACATCATGAATATCAGGAAGCTACGCATGTTCTTCCTGTGAGTTGTGATCTTGTGGGATTCCTTTTCGATTGCGGAATTCACGTTCTCCATCAGATGAGACTTGATTGAGATCCCTCGGTTGTCTTCTTAAAACCTCTTGTATATTCTGTCGCGCCGCAATGGCAGAGTTCGCCCGAAGTAACACAGAGCAGCTGCGAAGAACACTGCAAGAAGCCGTGGTTAAGTGTTCAGAGCGTTGTCTCTACCAGTCAGCGAAATGGTAGACTTAGGTTCTCCTCCTCAGAGTTATTAGATTGGCTCTGACTAGCTATCAGGGCTGCAGAACTCTCCAACTCACTCCCAGAACCCCTCTCAACTTCTACCTCTTTCAATTCAGACCCTGATTCTCAAATGTCAGATGTGGACCTACCTCCGTCACTGCCTATATCGCTCTCCTCCAACCCTAATCTCGAAGAGGCTCGTCTTGAAGCGCAAGAATTGCCAAAATATCTATTGGCAAAGTCGTACTTTGACTGCCGAGAATACGACCGCTGTGCTGCCGTCTTCATACCATCGATTCTACCTCGAGGCCCATTGACTCCTACGTCTCCCAACGCCAAGACCCGCACGCCTACAAAAGCAGCAAAGGGAAAAGCGAAAGAGTCGAGTCCAAATACCAAAACAGATTCAATACCTCTAAGCAATGCTTTGCCTCGTTTGAGTCAGAAGTCTCTTTTCCTGTCAATGTACGCTAAATACATGTCCGGAGAAAAGCGAAAGAATGAGGACAGCGAATCGATACTTGGACCAGCCGATGGGGGCGGGACGGTCAACAAAGAACTTGTGGGTTTGGCGCGGAGCCTTGAGGGCTGGTTTGCAGACCGAGCGGCCAAAGGCCTGGAGCGCGGCAATCAGGGGTGGCTAGAGTACCTGTACGGCATCGTTCTAGCCAAAGGAAAGACGGAAGAAGATGCCAAGACTTGGCTGATCAGAAGCGTTCATCTATGTCCATTCAATTGGGGTGCTTGGCTCGAGCTGAACGAGTTACTAAACCGGTTCGAGGAACTTCAGAGCATTGTCCGAGAGTTGCCGCAGAATCTCATGACCTTGGTCTTCCATCTCTATGCAAGCCAAGAACTCTATCAATCAACAGAGACGACGCACAATCAACTGAATGATCTAGAAAGGATCTTTCCTGAAAGCCAGTTCCTAAAGACACAGCGAGCGCTGCTATTCTACCACTCCAAAGACTTTGATGAAGCCGAGTCCATTTTCTCGGCCTTGTTACATGCCGATCCTCATAGGATTGATGCTCTCGATCATTACTCAAACATACTTTACGTCATGTCCGCAAGACCTAAGCTTGCCTTTCTGGCTCAGGTTGCAAATGCAACGGACAAGTTCAGACCTGAGACCTGCTGTGTCGTGGGAAACTACTACTCACTCAAATCGGAGCACGAAAAGGCGGTCATGTACTTTCGCCGTGCACTAACTTTGGACCGGGACTTCCTTCAAGCGTGGACATTGATGGGTCATGAATACGTGGAGATGAAAAACACACACGCTGCGATCGAAAGCTATAGGCGCGCAGTAGACGTCAATCGAAAAGATTATCGAGCCTGGTATGGACTCGGCCAGACTTACGAAGTACTCGAGATGCATCTCTACGCACTGTTCTACTATCAACGCGCAGCAAGTCTTCGACCCTACGATCCTAAAATGTGGCATGCGGTCGCTAGCTGCTACGATAAGGTTGACAGGCCAATCCAAAGTATCAAAGCTTATAAGAGGGCGCTGGTGGCTGGTACATACTATGATCAAGGAAGCTCCTTCGGCTCCGGTGCAACCAATGGAGAACCTCCTCAAGGAGTCCTAGATCCTGAGATGTTATATCAGATCGCCCTTGTGCATGAGAAATTGGAGCAGCAAGATGAAGCCGCATCGTATATGGAGATGACTCTAGCACAAGAAGAAGGTCCTGGAGAGGACGATGATGACGAGATAAGACGGCCAGGGACTGGGGTTACTAATATAACTTCGAAAGCGCGGATGTGGCTTGCCCGATGGGAGTTCGCTAGGGGCGGTCTCGCAAGAGCTATGGAGCTAGCGAATGAGCTGTGTCAAGATGGTGTGGAGGTGGAAGAGGCAAAGGCGCTGATTAGAGACTTACGGGCCAGGATGGAATCCCCGAGGTCGCCGTCCCGATAGTTCCGCGCCGTCCTAATTGATGCAAGCAGAGGCGGAATTCACCTTGCATGGCTTTTTGTACCCTTCCAGCCTTCCGCCTAGCATTTGCTTTTCGCCATCTTGATACCCTCTCGGAGATCGATGAAGAAATATTGCCTCGAAGCGATTTCACTGCACATGCTCTTATCATCTTCGTCAACTCACGCATTCATACCCGTGCTTACAATTTACGAAGGGTATAGCTGCATTGAGATGTAAGTCTGATCGAGTCAAAGATGTCCCGTCTCCTTACAAATCGCCCACACTCATTCATTGACTGGTCAATTTACCAATGGACTGACGAATACGGTCAGTTCGCCCCGGCCCTGACTTGCTGCAGCACGATTACTACAACCTTTCGCCAAGCACACACACCAGCTGCTGTCTTTATCGCATTCTACTTCATGCTTCGTTCCCATGCACTTTCGCCACCGAGTCACCGAAATCTCGCAGTCGCAATACCATAAAGATTAGCATTTAAGAATCAAGGGCAGTGTCGATCTGCGGGGCGAAAAGGACTGCAGCGAAGATGACCACGCGCACGCGACCGCGACGTGTTGTACGTGCTTCAGGGCCAGACTACTGCAAGCCACCTGCAAGTGATGAGAGCAGCATGAGTCCATTCAGAGTACAATCCGTGCATGCGAATGGCACAGGTTGAAATCCGCCGACTCCCACAAAAATGCATTCGTGTTTTCGAATTGGCTCTCAATACTGAAGAGTCATGCTTCGGCCATATCGTGGGATGCGGATGATGTGTAACAATCCGCCTTGGGTTCAATCTTCAGCCTGAGTACCCTATGATAGAAAAGAAGGGGCCATAAGCCATAGCTGAGACGCACAAACAAATGATAAGAGGACAGTCGAGGCTTAGTGCGCAGGAAGTCGAAATCTTTTAGAC
This sequence comes from Letharia columbiana, assembly GCF_014066305.1. NCBI lineage: Eukaryota > Fungi > Ascomycota > Lecanoromycetes > Lecanorales > Parmeliaceae > Letharia > Letharia columbiana. The sequence goes on along the minus strand of NW_023501104.1, from coordinate 62,609 downwards.
ACTTTGCTTGGCTTCCCGCCTCACCAACACAGTCGCTTCGACGTAGCATTATCTACGCACACGATGGATTATGTCTGTGAGATGCCCGAGTCGATGTTTTTCGCACAAGAACCCATTTTGATATGCAGTCTCCTAGGGTGAATAGAAGAAAGCCTTGACCGTGCCAATCCTGCCTCGGGATGCTATTGGAAAGGTTCTGGTGGGGTCCTTGGACGGGGAAATCGAAAGCCCAAACCGTCCCCTTGCATGAATGGAACCTCATTTCCTCCAAATGGCCTAAAGAGGAAGGTACTCGAGCAAAACGTAAGTGCGGGGCATGACTGATATATGAGCAACGGTACGAGTCGACACAAAACTAGGAGTTTTATTCATATGAGAGTGAACGAATTTCTTGAAACTTCCTGCACCTATCCACTAGCCCCAAGCTATCTTGACTTTGAGAACGCTGTGAAGCCATGGCGATGATTATAGCTAGCTTTGCACCCAGCTACACTCACAGCCTCTAGATCCTTCCTCTTACGCTGTTTATGGTTAGCGCATGCGTGCGAGCTACGCACGGCACCTCGTTTCCCAAACTTGCTACCAATCTTCAAAGTGTCTACTGAAATATGTATAGTACTTACCCAAACTCGCCATTAACAGGCTCCTATTCTCCCAACCCACCAGATTCCCAGGTCCGAAGCTATGGGCTCTGACACGGATACCTCATATAGTCTCGCTTAGAAAAGCAAAGCTGCCGCAAGATATCCGAAATATCCATGAGTAATGTGGTGACGCATTTCACGTAGCACCAAACGAAGTCTCTTTTGCCATATCAGACGCCTGGCACCACGTACATGCAATTCGGTCAGGCCAAGCCCCTTTTGCTGAAAACCTAGTGTGGTACAAGCCTCCACCAGGACAAACTACTGAATCAATCGTAACCACGTCTAACCATACAAACCATGCTCGTATGCGTGGTCTGTTGAAGGGACCCTTCACAGAAAAGGCTCTCCGACATCATGAACGCATCATCCAGTCATGCGTCTATCTTCTTATGTCAAGTCTCCGTCAAACAGCGCCCTCTGGTATCTCTGTCAATACGGTGGATTGGTTCAATCACGCAATCTTTGGGGACCTTGGGTTTGGCGAGCCGTTCGATTGTCTCAAAGACAGCGCCTATCATCGCTGGGTCTTCATGATTTTCAATTCGATCAGAATCTTTTCGTTCGCTGCGGCAACTCGATACTACCCTCTCGATACCGCCCTCTCGTCGAAATGGTTTCGATGAAACTGCTCCCCAAGAAATTGCCAGAGAATGTCCAGGATCATCATCAGTTGTCTCTCAACAAGGTCCGTCGACGCCTCAACTTGGAGCAACAGCGTCGTGAATTCGAAACACCCGTCATCGAGCTGAATACAGACGTGCAGGAAATGAGTCTTCCGGACATTCAGTCAATCTTCTCCCATTTGATCCTTGCTGGCAGCTAAACCACCGCTACGACTCTATCTGGAATCACAAACTATCTTATTAAGCCCCTCGTGTGATGCAAAGACTCGTTTCGGAGATCCGAGGCGCGTTCAAAGGAGAGGAAGATATCACGCTGGATTTCGTCCAAGGACTGCCGTACCTTGGCGCCATCATCTCCAAAGGCCTGCGGCCCTGCCCCCGGTATCCATAGGCTTGCCTTGTCTCGTGCCAATCGGGGCCGACACAGTCTGTGGGCATTGGCTTTTCGGCAATGTATCATCCCTTTTAGCACCCCCAGCGTACGTACGTACACCCAGTCACTGCTAACAAAGCCTCTGTCATACTTACACACGCATATCTCCGTCCACCCCTACACAATATACAACTCACCCCAACGCTTCCACCAGCCCAGATCCTTCGTTCCGGAGCGCTGGCTGCCGCACCCGTTTTGCCTGGCGGAATGGGCCTCGGACCAGCTTTCCGCCGTGCTCCTTTTCAGCCTCGGTCCTCGACGCTGCATAGGGCAGAATCTAGCCGTGTTTGAAATGTGGCTCATCCTCGCGCGGCTTATTTGGGTGTTTGACATGGAGGCCGTGCAGGGAAGTATTTTGGATTGGACGACGTTGAAGTGTTTCAGTACCATACAGAAGAAGCCGGTCAGGGTGAGGTTGAAGGCTCGAGTCGGGTAGAATTGAAGGGCGATGAGCGGCTTAGGTCTATTTTTGTCATTCATGCAAAGTGTACCCTACATACCGACGAGTGCCTTTCCACTAGCACTGACGGGAACGTGCAGTTATGGATATACAAATGCAACAATGATGACTCTTCCCCGATGTCCGATTTACAGTCGCTGGATAACATGGATAAAAACGACCCAGATTAGAAGAAAGAGAGAAAGGCATCACTTGTCTCGCCAGGACGCAGCCCGTCTCAGCTCGCACACTCTTCTCGTATACCCGTCTCTACAGACTAATGACAACACCGTAAGCTCCTCTCTGTCGGTAAGAGAGTATCTTCTCCTTCAGGCTCTGAGCAACATCAGCCCTTCTCTCCCCTTTGGCAACGACACACACAATACATCGCCACCAACCACTCTCGTGGCAACTGCCCCCTCAATCTCCTCGTCTCCGCAACGCCGCATCCATGATCTACCTACCTACAAACTTGTCGTCTGGATCTCAACATCAAACATATCAAACTTTGCTCACTCACAACAGCACGTTGGCCGTGACTGTAGTCTAAGTAGGTAGGTTGGGGGGAAAGATTATTTCTTCGCCAGGAACGAAACGACTACGGCAGCCAGCAAGCATGCTGACATTGCAAGATGGGTCTACCCGATACGAGAGGCTCAGGCGCAAAGCACGATTTGGGCTGGTCGATCGACGGTGGTGACGGGTCTGACTGAGTCCGGCGGGAGCATCAAGGGGGGGAGTTTTTGTGTGTTACCTCTGGGGTAGTAGAAAGTCAAACCCACTCTCCAGCTCCAGTCTTTTTAGCCGGAATCTATTCGTGGTCTTAAGCTCGTGAGGCGCTTCTTCGTTTGAATGGGTGTGGGTTAACAAGGTGGAACGAAGGAAGTGTCAGCGGTTGATACCTTTTCAAACTCCGCGAAAACGTAACGGATCACCGCATCTGGTCCCCACCGCACCGATTACCAAAAAAACACACGTCATGCGCTGCCTCTTTCGACTCGTACACTCGCCGTCTTACGTCAGATGAATGCGAGTGCAGCCGGCGTTTTCATCCTCGGCCAGCTCCTTGAACCATCTCACACCCCCCCCCCCGACTTATGCATGCGTGCTCTCACCTCGCAGACACATAATCGCCGTCGCCGTCGCCAACGCCGATACGCACAACGCCTCCTCTGCCCTCGGGGCTCGAAGTTGCAAAATCGATCGGAATCCCAACAGCCGTGCCGTGCCGTTTGCGAAGAAAAGAATCAGGACGTCTATCTATCTTGTATGGATACATGAGGGTTCATGATCGGTGCACGGGCGTAGAGCGCTCCTCACGGGCGGGGGGGAAGGGGGTTGCTTACGTGCTAGTTGGTACTGGAATACTGGGACGAGGGAAACTTTCGGGCTCGATATATACTCATATCATTTCGAGTCTCAGTTCCAGTTCCAGTCTCCTAGATTCCAAGCTTTTAGTGCACCATTGCCGCAATTGTTTACGTAGGTAGATATAATATTCGCGCTCGGAGGCAGACGTGGGGGGATAGCACCGAACGAGATGCACTCGATAAGAGTGGAAAGGCGCGAATGTGAGTTAGGCAAGCGAAGGGGGTATGTGTGTGAGAGAGATGAATTACGGGAAAAAAGAAAAAAAAAGGGGGGGGGACTCACCACATAGATACACAAACGCGAAGAACGAACGCCTAGACCAGAGTGGACTCTTAAGGCGATGATTGATCGTGGTATGATAATCGCAACTGAAAAAAGATCGAAGGCCAGCAGTACCAGGGACGGGAGTATTCATATTTAGACATATACATACATACATACGCACATACACCCATCGCAGCACCGCGACGGCCTAGTGTCTGTCTGCCGGATGTCGTCCATCCATCCATCCATCCGTACGCAAGACAGTATTTTCTGGTTCCATACATACTCCAGAGTGCAGCAGCACGGAGGAAGGTTAAGGTATCGACTCATTAGTAACATCCCTCGTGGTTTCATGGGCGTCGTGATGAATCGCTAGGCGTGTGGGGATACAGAAGCACCGTGTGGACATGCGGGCGTGGCACGTGTTGCGAGGCCAGTTTTAAGCTTAGGGTGAGGTGGTCTAATTTGTGTGGAGAGCGACTTGTAGCTTGTATTGAGGACGGGGTTGATGGGGAAAATGTCGCGAGAAAGTCTCGTTGCTTGTGTGCGTATTTGTCATATAGGAGAGAGCCCACAGGGTGGTTCGAAGAAATACAGTGGACAGTGGGCTGCGGACACCATCGTTTTCCGGAAGTGGGCTTTGATGGTTCTCTTCTGCAAAAACCTCGTGACCCACGGCGACGATAACTTAGAGTAATGTGATGAGGAGCAAGGGGCCGTATGCTTCACAAGTTCGATAGCTATGGTGTCGTGGCCAGTTCGTCTTGCTTAACACAGACCTGCAATGGGTGACGATCGGGTTTTACGTCCTCGCGCGCGTAGTTGTGGTGATCGAGTTGAGGTAGTCATGCTGTAGCCCGCATGAGAACAAGTTCTCCGATACAGAGATCATACTAGAGGCATTGAACACGGTCTCGTACACATCCAAACCATTAGAAATGGATTGCTAATTGCATACATTGACACCAGCATCACCGGGAATGTTGAAAGATAGGAAGCAATGTCTGTGCGAAAAATTCCCTCATTGAACCCAGTCAGTAGAGATATTATTGGTTCCATAGGCTAAAGATATGTCGAATGCTGCTGGTATGCCCGCCGAAAGGCTGACCCACTTCAAATCCGAAGGTAGAAAGGTACGAGCTCACACGTGGCACGGTCTGCGGAACCCACCGAGCAGCGCCTCAAAGGCTCGGGACTGACCGACGACAAGTCGGATTGCACATAATCACGAGGGTTTCATTGGTCAATAAGGCTTGGCAGAGGGCAAGGATGCGGCCAAAATGTGTTATCCTAGAAACATGCCACTTTTGCAATACCGCCAATTTCGTCATATTCCGACCTCATACCACTGCTGAAAAAGCTAGGTACAGCTGCATCGTTTCATCTTTTCTACCTGCTTGGTTTTGTTGTTAGCCGTCGTCATGGCAAGCGAGAAAACCTTTATCCGTAGATCGAAGGTCCTTACACACTCTCTGGGGGGCCAAGCCGGTCTACTACGAGAATCGGGCCTCATTGACAACAAAATCGGCATGTCCAATGCTTGGAGCCAGGGTCTGGATAACAGGGTGCTCTGGCGTCGGAAAGAGACGGCGTTGCCTATGGAATTCATCAATCTCATCTATGATGAGCCTCTACAAGCAACGATATTTGGGTTGAAGGCCAAAGATGAACTCGCTAGGAGGGCTGAGATGTAAGCCGCCAATTCTTTTGCAGGACACTGTCCCTGTTAAACTGACCCCCTTCTTGTATTGGGCAGAGGATTTGTCAAGGATTCTAGAGATAGCCACCCCAATCAAGCTTGGCGCCCTCCAGCGTCTCAGGTCAGTGACACATTCCTAACGTTGTTGATTCAGACGCTTACTATGTGAAGATAAGCTCATTGAGTCTATCATCCTCTCGACTCCTTCTGCCAGTATAACCAGTCGCAGGTGGCTCTATCAGTGATTGATTGACTGGCCACAGCGTCACCATGCTTGGTGGAAACTGTTCAGCCTGTTGCGTGGATCTTGACAGTGTCGCTGGGGAGCATGCCGGCGTATTCGGAAAAGTGCACAGACTAGGAGGGGTCTTGACGCATAGCCCAGCTATATTGTACTGGGCGTCCACTGCGAATCCTTACTCTGGGGTGACGAGCTTTGCCATTGCAACATCCACCGGTGCCGTCATCCTGAACGAAAGCCAGGGGCGCTGGACCACTGAAATCGGCGAACGGTGTCTTGGCGCACCGGAAGTGATGGCTGTGGATTGGCTATCCCCGAACGTTGTAATAAAGGGTTGTAAAGACGGCGGAGTGCGGCTGTGGGACATCAGAAGTCACGGGGAAAGTCGGGAAAGTCGCATTCAGCATGCAAGCCAGATCAACCATGCGAGGAGAATCGATGAGATCACGATAGTGGTTGCAGGACTGGACAGTCAGGTAAGAATTTCTATCGCAGGTAGTTCTCGGATTTGCTGACCTCTCAAGCTATGTACTTAGGATCTGCGCTTTCCATCTGATCTCGCGACCTCTGGCCAAGTAACACGACCTTACAATCGGTTCCCCTCCTACGAAAACTCCGACCTTGGACATCTGGCAACCGGATTCGACGTTCATGGCGATCTCGTTGCTGCCGTTACAGACGACGCTCGCGTTATAATTTGGGACGTCAAGCGCGGTTTTGAGCTGAAGCAGGCGAGATGGAGAAGTACCAAACCGACAGGGGATTCCATCTGCGTACGATTTGTTAATGGAGGCAGCGATAGGAAGGTGCTACGATTGATGACCGCGGCTGGGTTGGCGGTTACTGAGTTCGCTTGGTGAGTCTAGAAGTACGTGCCCATGTCCCAGTGATTGGAGCATTGCTGCATTGGAGAAGGCGGCCCAAGATTAGCACAAGATTGATACGATAAGACACAAAGATTCGCGTCCATAGTAGATGTATCAAGATGAGGGAACGGTCTCCTCGCTGAGCGAACATTCTTTTATGCTTCATTACCAGCGTGCCCTTGAGATGAAAATTAGCCTCACGACTAAAGGAAAGCAGCAAAGGTGGAAGGTTGCATTTGTTGAATATTGTTCAAGTAGTCGTCTGTCCTTCCTCGTCCTCAGTCGTAGACTGTAGTGGCTTTAATGGATTCTACTTTTTGAGGCAGCCTCCGCTGACAGCAATGGTAGGTATGTTGTAGATCCAGGCATTGGGCGTTGTCATTGAATCTCTGGAGTCTTTGCGCATAGTCTCTGCTCTAAGCATCCATCTGATATAGTAGACAGAGCCTCATTTTTATGCGTAGGGTGAAAAGGCCATGATCAATAGCATGGCGTGGAGAGTCGGACCGATGCTTAAACATGGCGGTTGGTGGGTCATGCGAGCGGGGTAGACGTAACGTGGGATTTGCCCCAGCATATGACGTCGGCCTCGACGATGGAAGAAGCAAGTTCCCATACAAACAATAAATTCGAAGATGAATGTTCAACCACGAAATACTTTGCTGTTTGTTCAGAAATTGAATAGATGTTGGATCGTAGTGGAAAGGTGTAGAACGAAGAAATCCAAAAGTCATCTCCGCACTCGGCCCTATTTCTTGGCATCCCTGTCCGCTAGCAGACGCCCAAAGAACCATATTCTCTTCGCCGACATCCACTCTTCATCCACAACACTATCTATCCCAATCAGCTACATAGCAGGTATCCTTGGCCTTCACCGTATGCATCCTTTGCCCACACTTGTCTTTCGCTTTCTTTCCTTGGGATGCTGCAATCGAGTTGGTACGTCTCACACAGACTTCCTTCCAAACAATGCGGGGAAGCTATTCAGCGCGTCAATGCCACCACAATCCTTGAAATCAAGTCCCCAAAGCTGATTTGCTGACCACTGGAAACCAATTATAGAAAGCCCACCGTGCCACATTCCCAACATCCAGACCCACCTTCTCTCCGCCCAGTAATCGCCTACCGCTCGAGTATCGGAGCTGCGGGCCCTTCAACACCATGTCGACGGTACCTATGAATGGGTCCATTGAGGACAAAGTCCTAGCAAATGCAGAATCCACTGGACGAGACATCCGGGATCATATGCTTTTCGAGGTTTCTACCGAGGCCGCCAATCGAGTCGGAGGCATCTACTCCGTGATCAAATCAAAAGCCCCTGTCACCACTGCCGAATATGGCGATCGATACACTCTCATCGGCCCTCTCAATCGTGCTTCAGCTGCGGTCGAAGTCGAGCCCCTCACCCCTACGAATCCCGAACTCGCCGAGACCATAACAAACATGCAGGCTAGGGGCATTGGATTGGTCTACGGCAGATGGCTGATTGAGGGTGCACCACGCATCCTGCTTATCGATACAAAAACGGGCTACCGATGGCTTGATGAGTGGAAGGCAGATCTGTGGCATACGGCTGGTATACCTTCGCCTCCTGGAGATGACGAGACGAATGAAGCAGTGGTCTTCGGATACCTCGTAGCTTGGTTCCTTGGCGAGGTATGGCTCTTCGAGTAAGACCACTGTCGAATGCTGACTTGGTACCAGTTTGTATCTCATGAGCGCAAGCGAGCTATCATCGCCCATTTTCACGAATGGCTCGCGGGAGTGGCTCTTCCCTTGACGAAAAAACGGAGAATAGACGTGACCACCATCTTCACCACACACGCTACCCTTCTCGGAAGATATCTTTGCGCTGGGTCGGTCGACTTTTACAATAACCTCCAGTACTTTGATGTGGATGCAGAAGCTGGAAAGCGCGGTATATACCACAGATGTTGCATCGAACGAGCCGCAGCACACGCTACCGACGTTTTTACCACCGTCTCCCACATCACGGCTTACGAAAGCGAGCATCTGCTGAAGCGGAAGCCTGATGGAGTACTGCCCAATGGCTTGAACGTGAAGAAATTCTCCGCCATGCACGAGTTCCAGAATCTGCATCAACAATCAAAAGAGAAGATTCATGACTTCGTACGTGGACACTTCTATGGCCACAACGACTTCGAGCCGGACAATACGCTATATTTCTTCACGGCAGGGCGGTATGAATACAGAAACAAAGGGGTGGATATGTTCATCGAATCTCTGGCGCGACTGAACCATAGCTTGAAGAGCTCAGGGTCTAAAATGACCGTGGTTGCGTTCATCATCATGCCAGCAAAAACAACATCCTTGACAGTGGAGGCTTTGAAAGGCCAGGCAGTCATCAAGTCATTGCGAGATACCGTGGGAGTCATCGAGCGAGAAGTGGGAAAGAGGCTGTTTGATCGATCGCTCCAGTGGCACGAGGGAGAAGATGTGCCCGAGCACAAGGACCTGCTGACGAGCGCTGACCGGGTCATGCTTCGACGACGACTCTTCGCGATGAAGCGAAATACGCTGCCACCAGTCGTCACGCACAACATGGCCAACGACGCTGATGATCCAATCCTGAACCAGATACGCCGAGTGCAGCTGTTCAACCACCCGTCTGACCGCGTAAAGGTCATTTTCCACCCGGAATTCCTCAACTCTGCCAATCCTGTCCTACCCCTCGACTACGATGATTTCGTCCGCGGCACGCATATGGGGATTTTCCCATCCTACTATGAGCCATGGGGCTATACGCCAGCCGAATGTACCGTCATGGGTGTTCCGAGCATCACCACAAATCTCTCTGGCTTCGGATGTTACATGGAGGAGCTCATTGAGAACGCATCCGATTATGGAATCTACATTGTTGATCGCCGAATGAAGGGCATTGACGATTCCGTCAATCAGCTTGCGAGTTATATGTTTGACTTTGCTTCCAAGAGTAAGAGACAACGTATCAACCAGAGGAATCGGACAGAGCGCTTGAGCGATCTTCTGGACTGGAAGAGAATGGGTATGGAATATGTGAAGGCTCGGCAACTGGCTTTGAGGAGAGCATACCCAGCTTCATTTGACGACGACTATGACGAGGCAGGCATGTTCGATGCTACAGAGCCTAAGCTTAGCCGGCCGTTATCCGTCCCAGGATCACCAAGAAACCGGTCTGGCATGATGACGCCCGGTGACTTTGCATCGCTGCAAGAAGGCCGGGAAGGCTTGAGTACCGAGGATTACATCGCGTGGAAATTGCCGTAAGCCCAGTCTTTCTGTCTCATAGGTTCCATTTCCGAAGTCACCGCTAACGATATTCATAGTGAAGAGGAAGACCCAGATGACTATCCCTTCCCTCTGACCTTGCGATCGCCAAAGAAGTCCACACCGATGGGTTCGCCAAATCCAGGTGTCATGAATGGGGTGTCTTGAGCTTGTCACGCTTTGACTACAACTTGGGGCGCAAGCGAGCACCAAGCCTGCGACTCAATAGCACCTACTCTCATTTAGCTCTTCTCGCATCTTGTACAGCATGTTCTCTGACCTTGTTGCATTCCTGCCTGGTTTTGTTGTTAGTTGAAGCCTTGTAGGATAGGACGATATTGTCTGAATATACTGCTTATCCAATTCAGCTTCGCCTCTTTCTCTTCGCCTTTGTCAATCTACTATTTTTGAACTTTCAGGACCGAGTGTACAGTAACATCAAAGAACTGCAAAACGAGCTTGGGTACCAAATCACCGCCGTAAAACGGCCCCAAGCCAACCAAAACTAATCAAGAGTTCAAACAAGGCGCACTAGATGTGGTACAACGGTGTCCTTCCAGTACAATTCCCAACTGCCAACGGAACAAAGCGGGACTATCGAGGGTGACGATGAAGCGCATTTGGAGTTTATTCACTTTTTTGATATTGCCCAATTTCCTTTCACCGAAGCCATTGAACACAAAATCATCGATCCCCATGCTCATCGTGCAGACTGAACAATTCCCTATCGCCTCCGTTAGATGAACAGAGACACTTTGCGCTTTGCGAGGTCTTCCAAATCTCCATTTCCGAACCCCCATCCATCTTCCATCCATCTTGTATGTATGTATGTATGTATGTATGTATGTATGTATGTATGTATGTATGTATGTATGTATGTATGTATGTATGTATGTATGTATGTATGTATGTATGTATGTATGTATGTATGTATGTATGATACTAAGCAGTTTCCGCTAACTTCAACGGAGCTCATCGTTCCTCTTTATCGTCAGATTTCCGACCTCTTGACCTCGACACTTGCACGTACTGTTCTCTTCGTGCTGGGAGCTACAACGTGACAGGGATTATCACCATTCCTTTGTTTAGAACAACGACTCCCTATTGTGCTCATTGTGAGCCAACTCTCCAACTTGTCCTGCTTAAATACTGTTCTTCGTCGCTCCATTGCTCCTCCTCCCTCACACCTCGCAAGCCTCACTCATCATCCGACCTTTCAGACCACTCGAGTTCTCAAAAACAGTGATCAGCATCAACTTTGACCGGACAAGAGCCCGAGACATCTCAGAAATGTCTCACTACCCACCACCCCCAACGCCACACCTGCGTAGACGTGGCAACGACGCCTCAGGATACGGGCAAGCGCCACCGAATCTACACCAAGCATTCATGAGAACTGATCCTCGACAGGCATTTTCCGACCGTAGCAAATCTTCCTCCGACAGTCGAAGTAGCGGTAGACAGGCGAGTGAGCAAGCTACTGACGAACATGGCCGTCGTCCGCGACTTACGATTCAGCTGCCGACGCCCAAGAGTTCGCCAGAGTCGGAAATTTTGCAGAGCCCGAGGGACTTGGCGCGGCTAAGTCCTGTCGATGCGGAGACGGCTTTGGTGGATCGGTTTAGGAAACCCGTCTCCAAAGTGTCTCACCCTGCCTGTCTCACCCTGCCTGTCTCACCCCCGGACAACGTTGTACTACGCGGGATGCGGAAGAAGCTCACCCAAATGAAGAACAAGCCAATCATGCACACGGGCCCCTCGCTACCCGCGCACGAATCTCAGACGGAGATTCTCCGACCTTGGATTTGGCCGCAAGACAGCTGTTTCAGCAGGCGGTTCCGCCTGGCTTCAACACCAACACTGACTTTGGTGATTCTGGCCGGGGTTTGCAACCCTCAGCGGCCGCCGTAGCCATATCATCTCGCTGTAATCGAGTCACGCCAGCTCACCAGCGCCACACTGGATTCCCACAGGTGAAGACTATCCCAGTGTCCCCTCGAATCAAGGGATTGGGTCTCGATACCCCGCTGGAGCTAGGCGAGTTCCTACGAGCAGACGCGCTAATGGCGGCGCAGATGCTGTACAGGATGAAAGTATGGGTGCTCTCGCCGCGGTAGAGGACGTTGCGATGCGGGTAGAGGTAATTCTGCATGGATATGGAGACCGTCTCCGCGACTCCCGACATCATCCGGACATCTCCCAAGAAACAATTCCAGCAACCCCAGCCGTAAGTATTAAAGCTGACAACTCCGAAATCCATCTTCACCATGGACGGCAAGCTCAACGAAGCAGAGGCTGTCGCTCACAGACCCCTTCACATCATTCCGAGTCAAATGCAGACACGGCTTCGATTTCTTCTACAGAATCCCTGCCGTCCACCACCTCACCCGTCTTCTCCCCGCCTCCACGCGTATCCTGCGACGTCGTGGCGCGCAACCCGATCCCCGCCACCAGCCAGCGCTACTTCGGACCTGAGAACGTGGGCCGCGCGGATATCGACGACGGCGAAGAGGCTACTGTGGTAGATTTTGGCAGTACCGCAGGTGCAGATGCGCGTAGACGTAGACTCAGTTTGCAGATGCAGGAGTGGTGGGTGTGGAGCAAGGAGCTGGAAACACTTGAGAAGTGGTCCATCGATTTTGACGAGGTTCAGCATCGGGGAGACGAGAGATAGAAGGGGGAGGGGAGCGGAGACGGTGAGTGATGGGTTGGAAAGGATAAAATTGAAGCTGAGAATTTTGTGGTGGTACGTTCATTCGGGTCTTAGTTCCTCTTTTCTTTGCTTCAGGTTGCTTGTATTACTGATATCGCCGCTGTTGTTGTGTTTCTGTAAAGGGTGAGGAAGAAACAATGGGTGGGAGATGAGATGGGATGAGGTTTGAGCACGGCTGTAAGTTGCTACTGCTTATCCAATTGCATCCATGGACTGGCACATTCAACACGGACTCGGAAAGTAGTTAAACTTTATGGGTCAGAAAATGGCTGCTGCGCAGAAGCCTTCCACCGACTGGCCTGTGACGGACGTCTCGTTCGTCTTAGCACCACCATAGATCTTACAATAGGTTCCTGGTCGGAGGCGGTACTCTTTCCAAACCTAAAATTTAAGACGATTCTGGCATCAACCACACTTCCTTCGTAGGAAGTGCGTTGATGATTAGGTACGAAATATACATCCTCACAATCCGGTCACAAACCATTGGGATGCTGGCCAAACGAGGACGGATGATCAGTTCGGACAACATCCACAAAAAAAATCCCCCGGCTTAGAGTATCCCAAGACTTTTGAGACCCGCAAGTAACAGATGGTTGCTCGTGCAAGAATAATAGGATGCGAGCATTCGTTGATTGTGGTGTTAGAGTCTTTTGGGGACAAGGGTATGCATACTGCCCCGCTAAATTGCTAGAAAATACTGATTGTTCGCCTCAGGGGTGTTTGATTCTCGAGCTGTGACCGCAAAAGCGAGGAGCAGTTCGAAACCAGTATCATAACCTCCCTACCTAACTTGGCCACTCATAGCGTTGCTTGGAGATGTATATAGCTCGTTGCTTGACTTTGAGATTCGGGAGTCAATTCCTGCATTATTCGTCCATTGGTTGCAATTCCAGATTGTATGTTTTGGACGAGGTCAGCTGCAGATACATGTTGCTTACTGAAACTCGGATACCTGAACCGTATTTCCTTTGAGCTTCCAGTCTCTCATTTTTCCAGTCTTGCGATATCGACAAGAACGACGGAATGAATACTTAAGTCCAAATATTGCAAGCTCATATCAAACTTGGTGGGCAGTCTCAATAAGCCAAAGGGTCAGATGACTCTTCATACTCCCTGTGACCCTGATGGTATCAGTCTCCTGCGAGCCTTCGGGTCTCCTTTCCCCCGTCTCGGGCGTCCCCAACCCATGCCCGAGGGAGTGACTACCGTCGATACTTCACACCAACAATGATATCGCCCTCCGAAACATAACTTTATTCAAAAACAAATCGACGCAGGAAAAATGAAGGCTTGGTGCCTTTGAGAGTATGCTAAGTACTCAGGTTACCTCAGCTTCATTTTGAGAGAACTGTTTTTCTTCTTCAAGCCTCGGGACACTAAAAGATATAGTTCTGAGTCTTTGCTCGAATACTAGCGAGGTTTCTTATGTATAGATAAATCACATGCTCTGCATGGTTCAGCTTCAGCACCCGTAGCACCACATCACAGCGATACGTTAACATCTCTTTCTGATACATTGACATCTGACACCCCCCTCTGACACATTAACACCCTTCCATCAGGCAAGCTTTTGACGGGAGCTAACCCAATCGGGTAAAGCTCTCACTCAGTCTGTGGTGTTTGCTCGTCACCTTGTAAACTTGTTTTCTCTCCTCCGACTCAGTACTTTCAACCAAGTTCACAGAATAACTCCAATTCAAAAGTGTAACCCAGTGAATTGAACTGGTCCTCATACACGTCACTTTCCTCAGGCTACCTAGCGCCATAGAATAGCAGCTGATAGCGCTCGCTGCTTGGTTCAAGCGATCCAAGCGATTACACAAGAGAAACACACATCTAAAATGGACCAGCAGAAACCGAGCTTTCTTCCGCCCAAGACAGCATCAATTCCGCCTAATAACCCAGAATCATACCTGACGAGAGTCGTTTCCTACACCTCATGGCCACACACCTCCCCTAATGCCTCAGCGATGGCCAAAGCTGGATTTCATCAACAGCAACACTCTCAACGCCGAGACCTAACTACATGCTCCACTTGTGGCCTTAAACTCTCAGAGTGGGAATGCAGTGATGATCCTCTTGATGAACATGTACGACGCTCACCTGCATGCCCTTTTCTACAAACTCTTCGAGTTGTGAAACCCGCCTTAACACCGGCGCAAACAACACCGATCCCGAGCTCAGCACCTCCCAAAGTCAGTCTGGCATCAGGTGCTCTGATCCGGGCGTCCGCTACATCAACAGCAGCTGCTGAGACCTCAATATCGACCCGCGCAACTATGCCCCGGCTAGCATATCCGCCTCCGCCAGCATTTCACCCGCCACACCACCACATGTTGAATTCAAACTCTGATAGAAAGGCCGAAAATGCGCTCGCACAGGCTGATTCACCGGGCGAGTCAAAGGGGGAAGCCGTGCTGGACGTGGAGGGTTGGGTGGAGCTTGGGTTTGACGGGGAAGAGAAGGACGACTGGGTCAAAGTCTGAATGATCTAGGCGTTTGCACTGATGGTCGATGATAGCGACACCTTCAATATCGACACAGTGAACTTTAGATGAAAATCCGAGGCGTTTCTCAGGCTTGACTTGCGCTTAGTGTAATGAGAGTCGTCCCACCTTCGTATCTTCTATGTTCTACTACTATCTATGCAGTCCTTTAATCTTTGACTGGGTCGCCACCACCGTGAGCGCGCAATTCAGTTTCATACTTGCCGCGAGCGCCGCCGGCAGAGACGTCTAGCACTTACACTGCAAGCTCTTTTTCTTTTCAGCACCTACTGGGTCTTCAAGTCTAACCAGCTGCAACATTCGCGGTCAATAGTAGTGATCATCGCTATACTGAATCAAGGCCCGTCTAATGCATCCCCTGTCAAAGCCAATCACTCTCACTCACCACGATGACCTCAGCCCTCTTCCAGCGCATCATCCCCTTCTCACTCCTTTCCCTCATTTCCAGACAGCCCTTCAACACGCCAAGGCGGAGCCTACCCACCACAGCGACCAGCAACATTACAACGAAAAGCTCCTTCACACTCACCACACCACCACATCCGGTACGCTGTCTATACAGTCTTTGGCGGAGACGGGCGGGATAGCTGCGGATATCACGCGCACCCATTCGCAGCCAGCAATCGATTTTTTCAAACGGGATACCAGTAGAGTTGAGAGGTTTTTTTCTAAGATCTCTGGTGTGGAGCGCGGAGATCAAGTGGACTGTTTAAATCCACCTGGAGCCCGCCGCGGCAACAGACTGCACCTACATGATCAATCAAATCGTCCCTCACACCTCAAATCGGACCAGCGAAACCACATTTGGCACCACAGACGCCGCGGACATCGACCTCGCAGAAGCGGAAAATCGGAAACAGCAGCATGGGCAGTGCGAAGTATTGCCTCAGAACGATGACTATAGGCAAAAAGATACTTTGCGTCTGCTTGATAGATATAGCGCAGACGGCTCGGAGACTCACTCACAATATTTGATTCATTCAGACACGAGATTAGCGCGGCTGCTGCGATTCTTATGACTGAGCGGAGAAACTTCTACGTGCATGTTGGGGGTTCCTTAGCCTTGGGATCTGGAGTGGATAGGATAGCACGGTTGGATAGCGACGAAGGAGTTCGGGTAATAGACTGTGTTGTAGCCATTCAGATAGTGAGACCAAGGGAATAATGCAACCCGTTGAGTTGTCCAATGCTGCTGCATGTGAGATGGACTCTCGAGAGTCGAGCGAGAGCATGTCGTAGGTTTTGTTACATGGAGGCTTCGTCCATGTTCATCATCGAAACCGGTGGGGCTTAGTGGTGTTTGTGGCTTCGAGAGCCTAACCTGTGGGTGAGAATGCTACATTCGGATTCTTTGCAGTGTGCGCACATGATGGCGATGCGGAAAGGCTTGGGATGTTTTGGTGCTAGAAGCTTTCGCATGAACATAGGACAGACAGACAGACAGACACGCTCAGCCAGCGCATAGTCCATTCGCTTAGAAGTTTTTATAATAGCATTAAAGAAAAGCACCCGTAGACTCCGGCGACAGTAATACAAGAACAGAGCAACAAGCCCGCGCAAGAACCGAGCAACCAATCCTACCAGCGTCTCACCAGGATCTCAAATGAATGCGTGTTCGAAAACGTAGACCGGTTGCGTCGTGTTCGCAGGCGCGATCTTGGTCTGTCCGGACGTGAAAGCTGCATCCTGGCACGACTCATCAATGGCCGGGATGGCTTCTCGCGCGAGGCGACGAAAGATCTCGGAATAGTGACGCCAGGAGCCGGTTAGTTTCGTTGCAGTCGATTCCTTCATGAAGAAGATTCGCCTATGCGGCGTCGAGTTTTCGGCCAGAGCCTCCACCCCTTTCTGCTCGAGATCTCTTCACCCTCCCGATGTGGTAGTTCCTGGGGCTCGACTAGCATTTCGGGTACGGCCGTCGAGGTATTTGCGCTTTCAGATTGTAGCTGTGCGCTCTTGTATTGCAGCCACTTGAGAGCTTCTTTCTGTGTTTCTAGCCAATCGTCTGGCATTCTTCCTTGCCCGACCTCTAGTGCCTTGATCATGAGCGGTATCCCTTCCTCTGGCTGACCAATTGTTCCATATTGGACACCGATATAAGCCATTGTATGGAGGGTATAAGGATGGTCATCGCCGAGAAGGATAAACTGCTCCTTTAGGTTATTCTGAAACATCTCCAAAGCGGCCTCATGTCGTCCTGACCTGTCATACGTAATTGCCAGAAGAAGTTCTAACTGTAGCATTGTCGTAATGTCTTCGTTGGCCATCTCAGCTCTCTTTGCAATCGCATTCTCTAACAAATCCACAGCTTCCCTATATCGGCCCAATTCACTATACACCATTGCAACATCACACAAAGCTAATAGAGTGTGGACATCTCTCCCCTCTAGCGACTTCTCGCAGATTGCCAATTTCTTCTCAGCAAGCTCTAGAGCTTCCTGCTTCCGACCCAACTCTGTATATGCCCAAGCGAGTTCACGCATGATACCCAAGGTCAAATCTGTTGCTGGGCCGAGTATCCGAATGCTTACATCTAGCGTACTCTGGAGTAGGTCCGAAGCTTTCTGGTACTCACGCAAATAAAGGAAAATCTGCGAGAGTCGAAGAGACAGTAGGCATGTAGAGTAGCATTCATCACCGAGGAATTTTCTGCTGTATTCGAGAGCTCGCTCTGAAAGCGTCAAGGTATCTTTCCCTGGGCAAAATTCGTATACAGAGATGATCAAGGAAAGTATTTGTACCCTATCCAAGAGGACGTCATCCTCTACGAAGAGATCATCAACTTGCCCAATGTCTATACAATGGCGCAAATGAACACTTAATTGCATTTGCGCGAGAGGGGAGGAAACGTCTGCTGCCAGTGCCAGTGTCGATACGGTGATATTCCACCATCTGAAATGCACTTCTTCATTTAGGGAGTCCCGAATCCATGAGTGCACTAGAGGATGTAGCGATATACGATTGTTTGGTCCGCTGACATATATGAGCGAATAGCTCGACAGAAGTCGCATGGACTCATTGAATCGTATGGAGTCCCATTCCAAGAGCCGACGATCTCGAACCATACCAGGCAAGTTGGAAGCCCACCACGTATACCCCTCGGTACGGCCAAACTCGTTCCATGCGGATCTAAACATGTCTTCCGTAATGTCATCAAAATGGCAAAAGCCAAAAAGAGTCAGAAATTCGAGGGCATTGGCCGCAGTGCTATCCGTTGCATTGTTCGACAGCTCTTTTATGGAGTCCACTGATATCTCCCACGTTGTATAGACGGTATACTCATAATCTGAGTCCGCCTGTACTGGGCGACTGCTCAGTAGCTTCTTGCGACGGCGCGCATAGTTGTCAAGATAATCCTCTAGAGAGCAAATTCTTTGTCGAATAGAAGCCCCAGCATGGCTCACAGCGAGGGCTAGGTATCCTAGTGTTTGGACGATGGGTAGGGCAATGCTTCGCAGATCCTCGTTCTCGCTGAGAAGATCGCCCGATCTCAACAGGAGAGTAATAGCCTCATCGCTTTCCATTTCACGCAGCTCTCTTGATCCAACGGTAGCATGACATCTGCAATCAGGATTTCGACTTGTGACGATGATGGTACCCCTATTACCTACGGGGAAGAATTGGGAGATGTTTAGTGATGGATCATCAGCATTGTCCAGTATCAACAGCCAAGGTTCCAGCGAATTGGTTAGGCATCTTCTGAAGTCTTCCATCCCTTCCCCTACTTTGCATACTCGGGCCATTTTCGAAAATGCTTGTCGAGCTATGTCGACACTGCTGGTATCGATGAAGAAGACCCCCCAAAACCTGAATATAGATCAGCAGAGCTACGACAAGAGATGACATTTGCAGAGCAGTGCCCTAACACTGTTATACCTCTCTCTATAATCGTTCGCAAACTTCAAGGCCATTTGAGTTTTGCCGGACCCTCCGAGGCCGTATAGAACGAATCTCTGTTGCATATTTTGTGCAGGAGGATCCTCCAACGGAAGACAGCCTTCGCGAAGCTCGCCACATACATCACTACCGCCGGTAAAATAGGGGCTAACATCAAAAGGGAGCTCGAAATGCTTGTTGCGGAGCTTTGGGGTGGAACCTATTCATAGAGTCACCATTTACACCAATCTACTACTCCCAGAATAGAACACAGGTACAGTGAATGATGAGAGTATTTCAGCTGACCGACAGGATACATGAACGGAGGGTTGACAGACAACTAGAGCGGAAGAGGTGACAATACAATGGACCTCTGAGCGATAGATTCGTCGATAACTTGCTCACATACAATCAGAAGCGGGCAAAGATTTGTCCTTTCCTTTCAACATCCGATTCACCCTCTTCACCAGCTTCTTGTAAGTCTCATCATTTCGCGTGTCGAATTTACACATGTCCCGATGGTTTGCATCCACTGGTTGAGTGTCTTCATGACTTAATTCCAGAAGCGCGGATTGCTTCTCAACAATCTGGTAGAGCAGTCAGTCAGAAGTCGGAGGAATCAAGACCTCTCGTACTTACGAGGCGCGAGAAAATACCCATTGGTCTAGTTTCATAAAAAGTTATGATCTCCATATTGGGGGCTTCGAACTTGAACTCTGAAGTGAGTTTCATCAATGTCTCGCTATTGCTCTGTAGAGCATCAATCAATCTTGATTTGGGTTTGTGCATAACCCCTGTGGCGACATTGGCCAGTATCCTCCCGTAATTGGCCTTGTCGCTCCCTCGGTGTGGTGTGCCAAAGAACACAATTCCAAGGGTGTGGTCCTTTATTGCTTGGTATTGTGGTTCCCTATGTGCCCAAACAAGAGCCTGTTTGACAATGATACCCCCTAATGAATGCGCAATGAAGATGATAGGCCGTTTGGATACCTACATCATCGAGAGGAATAGCATCAGCGATGCACCATGCAATATGCGAGGATCGAAGTTGCGTTTGCAGCTGATAAGGGTAATAGTGTCTTACATCGTCTGTTTCGCGCTCATCGATCAAGCTACCTAGTAGGCTTTTGGCGTGATCCCACACATTAACAGTAGTGTTACCAAACGCTACGTCTGCGTTGTAGCCATAACTCAGGATTCTTGCCCCTTTGACATCAAGCGGTAGAGAGTCCTGAAGCCAGAAATGGTTGTTTTTAGGGTGCTTCCAGGTGTTCGTAGCGTCACCATTAAGTCCGTGGACCGCGATGATACTGGATAAAGAAGGGGCTATCAGCCCGGAGACAGGCATCTTCTGTGAGTGAGATGCTTACTCGACGACAAAAGAATCAGGCTGTGCGCTGCCGGGTTTCGGATACAAGATCTCCAGACCCATGTTTTCGCGGCGCAGATCAAGCGATTCTACCCTCTCAAAAGCTAGCGACTATGCGCGTGGAAATTTCGAACTTTCATAGACTTATACGATAATGTAGCGGTATGTGAAGGAGAAGGAAGGGAACTTGACGTTCGAAGCCCAGATCGGGACTGACGTCAAGCTGGCAAGGCTGCGTGATACGGCCGCAACATGGCTTATCACCCTGCGTCTCTGGCATTCAACTGGATGACGCCGGCACCAATCAAGACAAAGTATTGAGCAAATGACTAATCAGGTGAGTATTCACAACGCAGACCTCCCATGACACTGAAGCAGCGGCATGGCACGTTACGTTAGCACGAGGAGGTTCAGGACCAACGGTACGTAAGCTAGGTACACCCAACAGACCAGAACAAGGTGTAGTATCAGCCAGGTCTTGTACTTTCATTAGATGGATTGACAAGCTAGGACCTAGAACAGTCGCAAGTGGCCCTTGCGGAGCTTAGCATTGACGTACGTAACGAATCAAATCGATTGAACTTAATGGACTTCGTGTCATTGTTGGAGGTGGATGAAGTAGGTAGTCTCGTAGTGTGGGTGAGCACTCTGTAATTTGGAGATGTACTATATCCGACGCTAGACCTAATCGAGCGATGCCTTGGCATTTCCCTTCAACTGGACTGTTTCGCGGAGGCTTTATTCAGTAGTAGGTTCGATTCCTAATGGCGCTGGTCCAATGGTGGAATGGTTTTTAGTTTTCTAGGACTGCATGACAGAAATCTAAGTCTTTGCCAGCATCATTCGCCTACAGACAGATGTTGGGGACCCGAGCTGGCATACGCTTTGATTGGCATGTGTGAAAGTTGTTGAACATCAGGGTTTTGTACAAATGGTCTAAATCAACTGAAATCATCTAGCTTGATCTACTATATAAAAACGTTTACCTACCTCAACCCCAAAACCGCCAGAACCGCGACTTCTTTCTCCCCTGCTTCTCCCCCCGTCGTAAACCTCCTCCAACCTCATCGCACCCGCGGACATACTCACCACCAGTCTCGCCAAAATGATACCTGACAAAAAGCTCCACCGGCGCGAACGCCTCGTTGCCCGTGCCGTGAAGGTTTCCATCCCTCGACATGTCGTACAAGAACCATATCTCCGGCGGTGGATTGCTGGAGCCGAAAACCGAGCCTTCCCTGCTGCGGAGTTTTCCTCCGTGGAGATAGGGGCCCTGCTCGTGGCGGTGCTTGATCGGGCAGTTGCGGTTGTTGCAGCGCGTTGTGCCGGCCGGGAAGGGAAAGATGGGGATCGGGATCTCGAAGAAGGCGGGGAACGAGCTGGGCGTTGGAGATTCAGGTCTCTCGACCCGGGGGAAAGTTGCGTGCGCAACGACCTTGACGGATGCGATTGATGTTGTGGGGTCAGCCGGTCCCGTTGATCTGTCACTATACTCCGAGGACTCGCTAATATCGCCTTTGGATACTGAAGAGCCCCAATTTTGGTCTCTGGGAGATTGAGAAGAGAAAGATCCCTCCTTGACGGTGATATTAGGTCCAGGTATTGTATCCAGGGCCACTGGCATCTCCACCAGGGTCACCGCGCTTGCAGTCCTCGGTGTCATTGGGTCTGAAGCATACGCAGTATCTGAACGGAGGCTGAGGGTTGCCGACGTTGGGCTAGGTTCGTCCTGTTTTGGGTCTCTCGCGGCCTCCGAGGAACATTGCGACTGATCGTCAACCTCAGTCAAAGAGCCTTGCCCCGAGAGCCTTGTCGAAGTGATGCCTTGCTGGTCGATGAGCTCATCAGACCCAGCCGAATCATCCCAAACACTCCGAGACGCGATGATTTCATGCTCCAGAGGCACATGGAAGAACCCGCTTGACGTATCAGACGACCGGCCCTCGTCCAGCAGAGGGCTGAGCGGTACGTCCTCGAAAGAGTGCGAAGTACCCAAGCTTGGTCGGACATTGCGCATGCAATTTTGGGCTTGTGAAGTGTCCATGGTGGCTGACATATCCAGGGGTACTGTTCGGGATTTCGGATGGAACCTGGGTGATGTTGGGGAGGGAAGAATTGCTGAATCTCGAGTTGAAGAAACTGTAAGCAGTGTCTCCCACGGGAAAAGAAGAAAAGTCCAGTAGAGTCTGAGACATCATTGTTGCGCCCTGCAACAATGCCATTACGCACTCACTCCCTTTGTGCCGACCCTTTGTACCACCCAGATCGACAGCGATGAGTTTCCCCATCCCGTTCGATCCACACCCGCCAAGCCCTAGAGCAACGATCCTTGACTCCTGTAACCAAACACAGCCAAGCCCAAAAGCAACAATCATCGAGTCCCGTACCCAAACAAAGCCCCAACAAAGCCAAAATCAAGACTCAAAAAAGTGCATCCATCACCATCCCCCACCATCTCCCCAACACCTCCAAGCGTAACGTCCAAAACGAAGCTCCTGCCTCAGCAACATCGGCACCCGGAAACATGCCGCCCCCGCCCCCGTCACCGAACCCACCGAGGAGAGATCCCACCCGTCCCGGGACAAAAGGATCCAACGGGTCCTTCCCAGGCTCAACGGAACCACCCCAACCCCATCACATCACAGGCTCCTACCCCACACGACGACGCGCGCTGCCTCTCATCTGAACGAGTGCGGCCTCATGCACACGCTCACTGTGCCCAAAAGCTACGCCGGAAGGGGGGCCGACTCCCTCTCACGTGTTGTAACCCCAGCCAAAAAAACAAAAAAAAAAGAGTCACTTACCGAGCGCGAGGCAGATGCGCATCTAGCCAAAAGACGACTGCCATCGTACGCCGACGTATTTCGGAGGATTCGGACCCAGCGTTGAAAGATCCGAGGGATGCTCGACGATAAGTAGTTTGAGAGTACGGGGTAGCGGAGATATCGGCGGACGGATGTGATCAGTGTGTGCGAATGTGTAGATGAGGGAAGTAGGGGATATAGTAATAGGATGGGGCCCAACTTAACGGAGTGATAGGACGGATGGCTTTGCGAAACAAGAAGGATGATGTTTCTTCCAACGATCCGTTAGACATGAGGGGGCGGTTGGAAACGCGCAATGGAGTTTGATTCGAACCGGTGCTATACCCTTCTGATTGCCTCGAGTCATCTTGCTATCTGTGTGTGTAACAAAGCCAAAATATCGTCCGGATCGAGTTCTGGAGAACACGGATAATAACGCCTATGCAAAGGTATCATGCCGTTGCACCCCAACACAATAAGGATGCTGACAAGTCTGATCTGCTAATGTCACTGAAATGAAGACCAACGTATTCTATTCGTTCCTCATTGCACCTGGCTCACGATCTCACTAGCCTTGCTCAAGCTCTCCACCATCTGAAGGCACTCCTTCCGCCTCCTGATCGTGTAGTCGCTTTCCTTCAACAGATCGTCGAGCTCATTAGTACGGTACATGTTTTCTAGCAGCTCCCGTTGCATTTCTTCCTTGGTGTGTCTGGCCAATTATTAGTGGCTAGGGAAAGACGAATAGGGGAAGTGAAGATTCTCACTGTACGAGTTTCAACATGATGGCTTTGGGCACCATGTCGATCATAGTCCGCCGTGTAATATTGAAGTAAGAGTTGATGAGCAGTTCTGAAATCTTCGTCAGCGCAGGCCAGTGCCTAGCATATTATGTACTCACTTATGACCTCAACTTCGTTTGCCTCCTTTTCGGACAGCGTCCCAGAGGCCTTTAATTGCGGCGGCGGCGAATCCATGGCAGCCATCTTTTTTTTGTTCTTAGGGGCGAAAAAACTTCCGAAAAACCCTCCTTGGTCACTTTGTGGCAGATCGAGCGAGGGGCTTGCTGCTCGCGGCGGTACGGCAGGTGGGAGAGGTCTTCCCGTCTTGGGGTCGACCTGCGTCGGCTTGGCAGCATTGTGCCTATCGTTGACAATGGCCATGGCCTGCGGGGTTTTGTAAGATTCATAGATAACATTACATAGTAGAGATGGACAATGAGATGATCAAAAATTTGACTTCGGGGAACGTGACTTGAATGCTCCGGTTGAAGGGAAAAGGGACTTGGGATCGCGTGCTGGATGAAGGGTTTCTATTACCTTATGGCCGGTCAGGAAGTCGGGGTGGCCAGTATTGACATAGCATGCTTCCATGTTGACGAGATCTCTCACGAGGTTGTTGGTTGGATCGATCGCCTTCTTGAAAAATGATATGACGACGGCGTGGAATTTCTCTTTCAGCGAGGGATATCTTCGTAGTATAGGTTTTTGTAGTATATTTGTGAGGATGCGGACAAGCTCATCATAGACCAGCGAAACGCACTTCAAGCTTGGATCCTCTAATCGCTTGATTTGCTGCTTGACAATTAGCTCGAACGCGGTGGTGCCGACAAAAAGAGCCGGTGAGGAACCCGAGGAATTGTAGAGGATGGTTCGGATGTCGATGTCCTTGACTTGATCGAAGGGGTCTACCGCTTTGACTCCGTTCGAGTACAGCTCATGGAAGACGAAGCTGATCCTGGCACCCCCTGAGAGCTCGATGCTTGATAACTCCTGGTTATTGCCATCTAAGACGGTCCGGTATTCGTTGCAAAACTCTGTGATTATCTGAAGGACGATGTTGGCGCTGTTACCGAGCATGGAGTCGCCCAGCTGACTTAATTCTGTTGTATATTTCTGTAAGGATGAAGATATGCGAGATTTGATATCTGGCAGGGTATTTTTGATGTGCATCATAAGGATCTGGGCAAGTCAGCAAACACTTCGGGAATCTTCTGCAAAGGCTTACTAGGTTCAATTTCCGCGCGAGGTATGGTGTTCCACAATACGAAGCCTTGTTTTTGTATGCTCTGTGGTTGTCGAAGAAATTCCTCTCGTTGTCTAGAGCGAAAGAAATAGTCTTGTTGTTCGCGATATCCCTTTGCCCTCTGTTCACCACGGGGACGTATCCTAGCCGCAGAGGTATGATCCTTCCCGCCAAGATATCCACAACGTCTGTGCCCTCGTCCATCAGATCAACTTTCGTAAGCACGCCAATGGTTCGTTGACCCTCTGGGTCCACTTCTCTTGCCAGCTTCAAACCATCCGAGTTGGCCAAATCTGTATTCGCAGCTGTGACGGCCAGGATGATAGCATTTGGCTTCTGTATTTGCTTCAAGACCATCTCTTTAATCTGCTTCTCGATATCCCTTGGCTGATCCCCAACCGGCACCTTCGTCAGACCAGGTAGATCCACAAGGGTCAGGGTGAGGACGTTCGGAGAGTATATTCGTAGATTGATCGGTGCAGGTGATATGCCCGCATTTCGACCTGTCTTTGAGTCCGTCTCTTTTACGATCTCTTCTCTGATCTTGTTGAAGTCGAAGAACTTCTGGCCTGGTATGTGCAGGAACTCGCCCCACTCGTCGACATTGGATTCTTTGTCTGACGTTTGCAAAGTACCATTCACACCGTTCGTTTGCGATGAGGCAGGAGGAGCTCTGTTGATGAGTTGTAGGATGAGTGGTCGTCTCGTGACAATGCCGGTCCCTCTTGGTAGGCTGCATCACAGGTATCAGCTCCGTCGGTAACAAGTTTCTAGGAGGGCTCACAAGTCCCTGCCCACTATGTTCTCCAATACTGAACTCTTGCCACTCGATTGTGACCCCACCACCGCTATCTGGGGAAGGTCTATCGGATTTTGGACCTGCACGGACAACCAAGGTCAGCCTTTGCGTAGCGGACGCAGGCCAGGATTTCTCCTGAGGTCATCACATACCCCAACAGTTGTGAAGACATCTTGCAATTTGTTGACGAGGGTAATGAGCTGAGGGTCGTTGACATTGATCCTGCATACTGAATCAGCTTAGGCCACAGCTTTTTGGAGCTTTGAGCGCTCACGAGTAGCCGGCGGGCGCGGCCATGGTAGCTGAAACTTGTAGGCAGTCTGGGCTGGTACGGTGAGTCTCTTGTATGTTTCCCAAGTTATTGGAGAAACAGTAGCAGCATATGGGCAGTGTAAATGTCCTTGTGAGAATCTTTCTCCGCGACAAGCTTGACGTTGTTGATACGGCAGACCCCTGTCACTTGCGCTTGGCCCAAGACTGTTTTCGGGCTTGGCAAGGTCAGCCTACCCTCTTGGTGGGTATTCACCTTTCTACGCCAGTCTTTACGTTGAAATTGATCATAATACAATTTAACATATATAGATTTATCGAGCACTAATACTATCTTCTCTGTCCAGAATGCTTTCCATTTTTACCTCGTCTATCCATGTCCCCTGACCGGCGTGTACTCCTGACACGCCCATGCTACCAAATTAGACGGCCATCCTTCGCCAGGTAAATGCCACGCTGTGCTTTGCTATGCAAAATGATGCCGCAAGGAAACAAATACCATATTACCCATACCATGCTTAGAGGTAACGGCTGCCACGATGAGAGGAAGGCGCGCTGGATTTCCGTCTTGAAAGGCTTGGCGCTGTTTCTTTCGACCATCTGTCGATGTTTTTAGAACGAGTGGGCGAAAAGGAGAGTATAAAAGGAGAAACACATACATTCTAACTATCATATCATCGCCCGCAGAGGCAAACATTGAAGGATCTGCCGGGTTCCATGCCACGGCGTTAACACAGCCTCTCGTATGGCCTTCCAGAGTCTCAATCAAAGTGCCGTTCTCTTTGTGCCATATGTAGACCTTCGAATCTAATGATGGAATTAATATCGGCAGAAAAGAATCGTCAAGTGATGCTGGGATGTACCTTCACTACCACTGATGATAAGATTTTCGTCGGCGCCACCAAAGGTGCTCCGTATCACAAAAAGTTCTTGTTTCTGGCCGAGAAATCTTCGAACGATTTCCGCACTCTCAATGTCTATCAATTGAACCTCATTGTCAGCCATGTTGACCAGCATATATCTCGAATCTCGACTGATGCTAAGGCAAGTCATTTTCGTCCTCAACAGGATGCTGTACTCTTCTTCCCGCGTCACAAAGTTGTAGACAAATATCTGCCTCTCGGAAGATATTGTGACCATGCGTTGGCCGTCTGCAGAAATTGCACAGTCCTGTACCCTGTAATCAATAGCCCAATTGTATGAAGGACGGCCGTCCAGAGTCCAAAGGCAAAGCTGGGATTGTTTGTCGAGCGACCCGGTGACGAATGTTTCGCCATCGGGTGCCCAACATGCCGTGGATACGGGTTGATTGTGATGATCGATTTGCAAGAGGCACATTCCGGTCTGCCGCAAGAAAGTCAGCAGATTTCGTGGGGACACTAATGCACAAGGAGACCCTACACTTGCGTCCCATACCCTGGCTTTATTGTCTTGCGAACAAGTGATCAATCGGGTGTCATCTGGACTCCACGCAAGGTAAACGATAGGACGGGTGTGCTCTCGAAGAGTGTGTCGGACTTGGAAAGTGCTTGTGTCGTAAATCACGGTCGCACCATCCGCGCCGCTCGCGGCGAGTCCTTGACCATTGTGAGAAAACTCCACAATATATACTTCTCCATCACTTTGGTTCAGTTCGAAAGCAGTCTGAAGCGGAAATTGTGTCCGATCACACATGTGATTGGTGAATAGAGATGGCGAGGTTGAGGGATTGTGATACAGACACTTTGCTATTTGGCTTTGTTTTATTTGGTCGAGTAGAACAGCTAGCCGATGTTCCGGTATCATCACTGATGGCGAGATTGACCCTGCAGAACCTCATGAGCGTATGACTGTCATGATATGCAAGAGAACCGTACTAGAGAGTTCTTGGAGGAGGGTCTGCCGTGAGTTGCCGAGAGCGCCATGCCAGTGAGCTTGTCTCATCATATCTTCGACCGTAGGGCAGACCATCAAACTATAAGGTCAGCTACTATTTATGCAAAGGAGATCCGGCTGAAATCGATTTGATGGGGGCCAAAAGCCTACCTCGAAAGATGATCAAGCCTGCCAACATCTTGCCGGAGAGGCTGCAACTCATGCCTTAGAACCATTATTGCAGTAGTCGTCTCCGTCTTTTCCAAGAGCTCCAGATACTTCTGCTCACGTACGCTGAACCTCATACTATCCGGATTTGCATTCGCGGCAAGTTTCAAACCTCCAAAATGATGCGAGTGCCCATTGCTTATGCTGACACCCCCACCGTCTGCTTCGGAATCCACCCCAAATAGCAATGACTCGGCTTCTGACCACTGCCCTTGTAGTATAGCGTTCCGAAAAGCTGCCACCGCAGGACTTTCCACTTCGTATCCACTCTCATGAATCAGCCTGTTTGCAGCACCGTGATATCCCAGATCCCCGAGCCCCTGTATCAGCAACCGTGTGACCTCTTCCCTGTCATGTCCAAAGAAACTTGAGCTCTTGGATCTGGCTATCGATGTTGAGAAGCCGTTCTGATGTGGAGAGGAGTGGCCGTTGGTAGGGGAGGAGTGTCCATTCGCTGAGGTGGAGATCCCATTCTTTTGGGAAGTAGGCGATGAGCCGTTGGCATGATGTTGCGGACCGTTCGAGCTTGTAGAGTCGGGGTCAAGACGCATAGCTTTGTTCATAAGTCGTCGGCGTTTCGGCACTGGCGGCCTTTCCCGCTCAGGCCGTAAACCACTGTGCTGCGGATCGTTTCTTGTTCCCTGCCTTTGTTCGCTCGTGAATGAAGGATATAGCTCCGACGAGGAGCGTGAGTCTTCACTATGATTTGAAGGACTTCTTCGCCGCCGTCGAGGATTGGTTTCAGAGCTCGTTATGTGAAGATTCGCGGACGTTACTGTCGAGGTTTGTCTCGTATGTTGCTGTATATCTCCGGAACCTCGTTGTATGTCGTTGTCTAAATGGCTAGGACTGGTTTCTTGGGCTGAGATCTCGGTGAAAGGGGAAGGTTCTGGGGAAGTTGAGGCGGCTGGGTGGTCGGGAGCGATTGGGGCTCGATGGATATGGGGGGCTTCGTCAGCCAGGACGACTAACGCGGAAATACCGCTGATCTTGACTGAGGCTCAGAACTCAGAGCTCCCAAAGTCTTGCACACGAGGATTGCCCCAAGATGTCTCAATTGCTTTGGAACCGTCCGGTAGCCTAATCCTCCAGTGTCCCACGCTTTATTAAGCAAAGGAACTTGTTCAAAAAACTCTTTCGAGCGTAGAGTCCAGCCAAAGTCGTGACTGCCTGCAGGGGGTTGTCGAGGGGCCCTGGAGAGGTAGGCGGAGGGGTAGGTTTCCTAAAAACTAAGAGTGAGCTGCCGCTCGAACGCAAGCAGACGGAGACTTGCAAGCCTTGGCGGATGTTGGAGGTGGGTAGAAAGGTTCAAGGTTGAAATTCAGCAGCTCGTGCCTTGTTTTATGCGTGGAGCCTTTAGTATGTGAGGGGTGTAAAGTGTGGTGGTGATCATTTGTTACAGATCTGGATGAAGCCTAAGAACCGCCGCGTGTTATGCCGACCCAGGCATTCACGGAAAATCCACCAATCAGATGAGGGTAAAGTACGTCAGAACCTCACATCAGATGTTCCATTTACGGTCACGCATGATAAGAAATAGAAAAATAGAGCAAGTCGTTAATGCATTGTCTACTGTATTTTAGATATCAATACCTACGAGTAGGTCTGGAGAGTTCGCTATGCAACTTATACTCTCAATAGCAAGCACCGAGCCACCCAAATGCCGAGCTTTTGGCACGATTTATGGAGATGAGAAGGTGGTAGGTAGGTAACTACTTATTTCTGTCCCATGTCTGATAGCGGCAGAGTCTGCTTTATTCCAATGATATCTTAATCTGCTGACCAGTGACCACGTTCAACGCTCTTGGCAAACTTCGCCAAGCGCTGCAAGCAAAGCCCGTTTTGAGTCCAGTCCTGCAGTTGCGCGCTTTGGGGATCATAAATAATTATGAGGAACTCGAGGGCGAAAGCCAAGGGACAACCATGGGCAACCTGTCGAGCCTGTCTCATCGAGGACGATGTGGGGGCTGGCGCTCCATGCAGACCTCATTGTTTACGGGCGCCCAGAAAACCCCTCTAGCTATTTGCCAAATTCTCTCTCGGCGGCAGCAGCCATCTCTCCCATGGTATCAAATCTCC
Organism: Letharia columbiana; assembly: GCF_014066305.1. Lineage (NCBI taxonomy): Eukaryota > Fungi > Ascomycota > Lecanoromycetes > Lecanorales > Parmeliaceae > Letharia > Letharia columbiana. Next base: position 32,235 of record NW_023501104.1, on the reverse strand, counting down.
AAGTAAAGGCTACTTTCCCTTCAACTGCCTTCAACTCATCATTTCCTTCACCTCTTGATATCCACTAAGCCAAATCGCAGTTAGATGTTTGCTTCTTAGGTGAAATCTTAAGTCTAAGGATATGTTCGAGGAACAAGACTCACATCTCTCCTCCTCAACCATATCTGAATAATTGACCAAGGGTATGCAAGAGATAAAAACAAATCGACAACTCGGAAAGGACGCTTACGGCACTGGTCATCCCCATCTTCATCGCCGGCACATGATCTGACTTCAACCCTTTCGCCGTCATCAGGATTTGCTCCATCTGAACACCCAACTCATCTCGGGCATGCGTGATCAGGTACTGGAAATTCTTCAAGTCAGGCTTGTATGATCTAATGTCCTCAGCCACGTAAACTGCGTCGAACTCTATACCGGCTAAGGCACCTTTCAAGACCTGTGCAAAGCTCTTTTTGTCCACGTTGGAGAGGATGACCAGCTTGTAGCGTTTCTTGAGCTGCTTCAACGCCTCTATTGTATCTGGGAAGATGGGCCATTTGCCTACCGACGCGCCAAAGGCATCGGCTTCGGGCTTTGTAGGAGCTGGAAGGTCTAAGGCATCGGCAAGCCCGATGTAAGCCTCTGACAGGAGGGAAGGGTATCTGAGGTCGGGCTTGGAGGCGCAGATGGAAACCTCGATCTCATCAAAGCGTTTCAGAAGTGAGACACGGTCCTTTTTGAGGGGGTTCGATGCTGGTAGGCGGCCGAGCAGAGGGTGTAATTCATCATAAATTCCTGCTATTCATCCACTCATTGTTTAGTTGCTGACTGTCCTGCACTGTGGTGCCGCACTCACATTCCCAATCGACCAATGTGCCAAAGCAGTCGAAGGCGAGCAGTTTAAAGTCAGTCAGACTTTTAGGGTCTATCGTGCGAACCTTCATTCTCAAGACGTATAAGGGTTGTGCTTGGGGACTTTGATTTTGGGGTCCTCGATGTTGGTGGTTGACTGGCGATGGAGGAAAATATCTCTGAAGGGGGATGTATCTTCCCCATTATACTTATACGTTCAACAATCTGGTGGGATTGGGCCATTCTTAACAGCTCTGCTGGTGAATCGCACCGTTCGTACGTAATAAGTAGACAATGTCGCCAAACTCGCCAATGCAGGCGGGGGATCTTGGCGAGGGGCATCTCGCAGCTACGGTTGCCCACAAAACGCATTAAGCAAGCCTTAGTCTAGCGATTTTTGCTTTTGGCCTTATCGATGATGCTGAGATGCTTGAAACCAGCCCAAAATCCGCACCTCCTAGACTAAGCTAGGCTACCAAAGCTCCATTATTTTAAGCCAATTACCCTGCGATTGCATGCTTGGTCTTCGACCTCGATTGAAAGCTCGTAATTCACTCTGGGACCTTGTCAACAAGCACCCTCTGGCCTTGCCTTCATCATCTCCTGTCTCTTGGAAGCAGCCGGTCGAGGAAGGAGCCGACGGCCTGCCATCTTTACATTCCTCCCCATCATTGTCCACTCCACCAAGTCCAGAGCAGAAGCCCCAGCACAACCGTTCGTCTGAAAGCTCTGCCTCCTTCACAATGGCGCCTGTAAGCTCCACAACTTCCATTGCCTCGTGTGACCCAACTAATCAGGCAAACGGCAGTCAAAGAAAGACTCGAAGAGATCAAGGCAGGAGGCTGGTGAAGAGCAATATGGTACGCTTGCAATGGAGCTGAGTGCTCGGCAAACAAGAGCTGGACAGTGCTAATTGTAGACTCGCTCAGGCTCTATCTTCTCCGTCTCTGGGTATGTGGCTACAAGAAAAAACAGCGAGGATACGGTCTGATATACCTAGGCCTGTCATTGTCGCGGAAAACATGATTGGATGTGCTATGTACGAGCTGGTATGTGCATGTCCAATACTGAGATCAAGCTTAAAAGGTCTTACCTCCCGTTAAGGTCCGCGTCGGTCACGACAGCCTAGTCGGGGAGGTCATTCGAATCGAAGCCGACAAAGCAACCGTCCAGGTGTATGAGGAAACTGGTAGGGACAAAACATGTTACCTGGAGCTAGGACTGCGGGCTAAGTTGGTGATCATGCAGCTGGAGTGACGGTGGGAGACCCAGTCGTACGGACGGGCAAGCCTCTATCTGTCGAGCTCGGCCCAGGATTGATGGAGACTATATACGACGGAATTCAACGCCCTCTTAAACAGATCTCCGAAGTCTCCGATTCCATTTACATACCTCGCGGCATTGCCGTGCCTTCCCTGAGCAGAGACCGCAAGTGGGACTTTACACCAGGAGACAAGAAAGTGGGCGACCACATCACTGGGGGTGATATCTTTGGTAGCGTCTACGAAAACAGTCTTCTCGATGACCACAAAATCCTACTGCCTCCGCGGGCGAGGGGTACAATCACTCACATTGCCGAAGAGGGAAGCTATACCGTGGATGAGAAGGTGCTTGAGTTGGAATTTGATGGGAAGAAGTCTGATTACACCATGATGCACACGTGGCCTGTTCGAGTACCCAGACCTGTCAGCGAGAAGCTCCCATCCGATTCGCCTTTCATCGTCGGACAGCGCGTGCTGGACGCACTGTTCCCCAGTGTTCAAGGGGGCACAGTCTGCATTCCTGGGGCCTTTGGCTGCGGGAAGACTGTCATCAGCCAGTCTGTGTCGAAGTTCTCTAACAGCGATATCATCATCTACGTCGGGTGCGGAGAACGAGGAAATGAGATGGCGGAAGTGCTGATGGATTTCCCTGAAGTATGCTCCTCACTGTCGCATTCAAGAGGCTTATGCTAATATGCCGCTTCAGCTCTCGATAGATATCAACGGACGCAAGGAACCTATCATGAAACGCACGTCGCTCATTGCTAACACGTCTAACATGCCCGTCGCTGCCCGAGAAGCCTCCATCTACACCGGTATCACTGTCGCAGAGTATTTCCGTGACCAAGGCAAAAACGTCGCGATGATGGCAGACTCAACTTCCCGGTGGGCAGAGGCGCTCCGCGAAATCTCAGGACGTCTCGGAGAGATGCCGGCAGATCAGGGTTTCCCTGCCTACCTCGGTGCCAAGCTGGCCTCTTTCTACGAACGGGCTGGTCAAGTCTACGCCCTTGGTAGCCCAGAACGAAAGGGTAGCGTAAGTATTGTCGGCGCCGTCAGTCCTCCTGGCGGTGATTTCTCGGATCCTGTCACAAGCAGTACGCTTGGTATTGTGCAGGTCTTTTGGGGTCTCGACAAGAAGCTAGCCCAACGAAAGCATTTCCCGTCCATCAACACCTCTCAGTCTTACAGCAAGTACACCACCATCCTCGACAAATATTACGAGAAAGACCATCCCGAGTTTCCCAAACTGAGAGATCGCATCCGAGAACTCCTCTCCAGCTCAGAAGATCTGGACCAAGTCGTGCAATTGGTGGGTAAATCTGCATTGGGTGATCCAGACAAGATTACCCTTGATGTTGCTGGTCTTCTCAAGGACGACTTCCTGCAACAAAACGGGTACAGTGACTACGATCAGTTTTGCCCGATGTGGAAGACAGAGTACATGATGAAGGCCTTCATGGGCTTCCATGATGAGAGTCAGAAGGCAGTTGCGCAGGGTCACAGTTGGGCCAAAGTGAGAGAATCTACGAGCAGCATTCAAAACGAACTGAGGAGTATGAAATTTGAGGTGCCGTCAGAAGGCGAGGAGAAGATCTCGAAGAAGGTAAAGGAGCCATTTCCCTTCCCCTAGGCTTCAAAACTGACGGGTGCACAGTATGATGAGCTGCTTCAGAACATGACTGAGAAGTTTGCTTCAGTCACAGATGAGTAAGCATTGTGTGCTTACTTCGTCAGCCCAGGTAGAGTCAAACATGGTATTATACCTGGTACCGCAGCCGCCGTGTGACCCTTCCGGTTGCAAAAAGAGAATCCCTGCCTTCCGTTATCTTGTGAAGTAGGCAGATAATGTTGACCGATCCATGCGTTGTACTATATCTGCTCCAGGCTTTGCCAAATATCTCTTTGATTGACGAATTCAACATGGGATGAATTTTCTGCAACGGGCTCTGTCCGTCCCATGCCACCCAGTCCACAATCTGAGCGCTTATTAGAACACAGAACGGCCTATAACGTCTCCAAAGCCTTCATTCACCTAGCCCAGGAGCCTCATAACCTCTGACTTGATGCAGGAACCAACCAGAATAAGGTGCAAAAACAACGCCATTCATTCAGAATGCTTATGTCAAGGCCATGCGCTCTCAAATCCACAGCTACTGGTTTAGAAACGTTCCATGTGGACGCCCCACTAATCTGTTAGGTTGCCAAGATTAGTACCACTAAGAAGACATGGCAACGCTCCACGAGAAGCGCGAACCTCATTACTTGCTTGGAACGCCATCGACTGTTACCGCAGACCTTTGGGCCAAGGGTACTTAGGGGGTCTAAGGTACGTGGTGACCGCTGAAAAGGCAACTTCGTGCTTTAATGACCGAGTGTAGGCGAAGCATCCTTACCTAGTGCCAATGCAGACTTGAAGGTGCTGTTGCTCAGTGCTTAGCAGAGGCAGATGCACTGATCATTCGAGATCATAGCCATACCTGCTGACACAGAATTCGAGGCTAAGGCAGAGCTGAAAGGAGCAATGCATTTGGGGCTAGCAGAGGAGACAGAACGGATGGGATACATGAGACTTGGCCGGTTTCGAAGTCAGCAAATCCGATGTTCTGCCTTGAAGCTTGGCGTAAATCCTTTGAGGCGGCAAATGTTTGTGGAAAGTGCAAGACATTGGGGTTCTGTATCCGGACCGATGATTAAACAAGGCAGGCAACTGACATCTCCCACCGTGCCAGCGCGCTTATTTGTCTCCCGTAGCTAATCACCGTCTGTGATTCGCCTTCGACACAATATGCCAAGCCCCCGAACTTTCCACCACAACCTCGACCTCTCGTACCACGCCTCACCTTCCATCAACCTCTGCCAGACTTAACACTCATCATCGCTCAATCCACTAATCGCCTCCAAAAAATTTGCGAAGATTTGGACATCTTTACACATCATGGCCTCAAAGCGCAAATCAGTCACGTTTCGTGAGAACGTCTCAGTAGTCTACCCAAACAATTCGGGCGGGTCATCATCGCCAGCCCCGATCACCACTGCGCCCGCAACCGCGCCTCCATCTCTCGAACTCGACCCTACGTATCTGACCTGGCTAAGCTTGGCCACCAAAGCACAATACCCCTTTATTGTCAACGGAACGTTCGCCAAATACGTCTACCGCCAGAACTTCGATAAGCATCTCAACATGAAGCATGACTACAACCTCCAGATAGCGAGACAGAGAGAGGCGGCAGTGCCACCGCTAGCAGAGAAGTATGGGTCGTTGGGTTGGGGTAGTTTGTATGAGAAAGTGACCGAGGAGGCATGGGTAAAGAATTACAGAGTAGGGGCTCCTGGCTGTGTATCCGGGTGGATGAGCTTGCTGACTAAGATACTGGGTAGCTGATCTATCGATTTGACGGCTCGGATGAGCAACTACTGGATAAAATTGCAGAAGCCTACGACGCAGTATGCGGCTCGGAAACACGCTGCGAGCTATTAGCTGACATTCTTGCAGATCAAGCACACCGTCGCCGAAGAAGAGACAGTGAATACACTCTTGACTCAAGACGGATCAATGCACATCTCACCATCCAACCGACAATGGGAGGCATTCACGCAAGGCGGAGGGGCTCTCATCAGCCCGGACTTCGGCCCCGGCGGTGTCAATCTGCGCTTTGGGCACACAGCGGATGCCCCTTTCGACGACGAGGAATCCGTCCTGCTTAGCCCGAGGGATCGGAAAGGAAACGGGGGAGAGATGCTGATGGACAGGGCGGTCGTGAGCAGGGATCTCGGGAACGCGATGGTGGATGCTGGGACTGGGGTCCAGATGCTCTGGGCAGACCGTCGACGGAGCAGGGCGAGATATTACGCTCGCTGAGGGGGTGCCGTGGTTCATTGGGGTGGCATTGTGCTACCGTGCTTGAGATGGAAGAGGTCGTCGGTTGCTGGACCATGCTAGGTTGCGGGATTGAGCTATGGGCGCAAGATGGTGCGTGCAACGGTGAGATTAGGAAGCATGCATCCTCATTGCGAGGGAGATCATCCAGGCCAGGTCGTCATTGCCCTCCCTCTACCTGCTGCGGCATGGAAGAATGCGTTGATGCACATCTCGCCTTTTCAATCCCTACAACACACGCAAGATGTTCCCCTTTTCTCCCATCCTCGTCGTTCCATCCTCCCTCACTCCTCCACCACCATCATCACGTGTCCCATCTCGTCCACAACAGCCGCTTACATAGACGTCACGGCGCCTACTCCTCCCTCCATGTCCGTGGCACTCGGAGCGCTGTACGATGTGAAGCCTGCCTCCACTACCCCGCCTGGCTCTACTTTTTATGTCTGTATCTACCACTCCACCTGCATTCACGACTCTATCTTCCAGCCCAGCACAGAACAATCCCCAATCAAGGACCCCCGCTGTGATGGGGTCGCTGGAGCTCTCACGTTGCTCTTTTGCCCAAACTTCGGACTCAGATGAGGCGTCTGAAACGGACCGAGTAGGGCAGACGAATAAATTCGCTCAGCGTTTCTTGAGGAGACGATGGGGTTGACATTGATCATGAGCATGGAAGCTAGGGGCGAGATGTATTGGCGGGTCATGTAACTGGCTTATTGAATTCTTTATGGTAATTCGTAGTAGCTGGTGTTCCGTTCCCCGCTCCGTGAAGAAGCGGACTCTTGTGTGACATCTCTCCCAGGCTCCCAGCCCGGTCAGCGAGTAGTCGTGCTAGAGAGCCGAGTGGAGTTTCTGCATGTTCTTAGTTGCTACTGATTGAAAGTACGGAAAGAAAACTTGCACAGGTATCGATACATCGCTCAGTATGGCATGGTAAGAAGCTGAACGTGTATTATGTTGGAATTCTGATCCCCTGCACTGCAGATTTTGGTGGGTAAAGTCTTAGCATATGTATGTGTGGTTCGATAGCTAATGCTTCAACGGCTGAAAAGGAGCGAGGCGAGGACGGCAATCGAAAACCTGTATGTGCGATGATACATCTCCGATCACCGATACTGAACCTTTCGTAGCCAGATATTCAGCCCAGCCATCCACGAACAAGGGCCGGCGCAGACGAGAAAGGCATGGGATCGCCTGGCCTGAGCAATCTATGCTCAAGAAGCTGTTGAATGGGCAATGTCGGAAGAACCTAACATTCCTATGAATAAGAGATCCGAAAAATTTCCAGCAAACTACTAAACGCACGGTCATGCTCCACATCCAACCTACCAAAAAAAAATTCCCCTTCATAAACTTGACCCCGAACACCTCAGCCAACTCCGCAACCGCACACGACACCACCGGCCACACATCAACCAAACCACCGCCATCAACAAAACCAGCCGAGTCCCCCTCCACCACCACCACGAATTCCTCTGCCCCGGCCGCCATCCGCTTCAGTCACGGAAGGTCAACGGACAACAAACCAGCGTGCGCGAAATGCATCCGATACCGCAAAGCCGCCCCCTTTCGTAAAAACCCACGGCAACCAGCCCGACGTTTGGCCGTCGATCGATGAGAAACGCGGGATGGGGGGGGGCATGGTCACGTGAGTACTTAGCGTGACGTGATCGTCAGAGGGAGCCGAACGCGCAGTGCGACAAGCAACGGACCGGCAAGAGAGCGGATTTTGGGGGGATTTATCCGGGATGAGGGGATGGTTTGTGGGGGGTTGGATGTTGGAAAGCAAAGAGAGCGAGGCTGGGGGAATAGCCATCGGGTTCCTTCTTTGGGGGGGTCGGGCGGGGTTGATGGGGTGGGAGTGGGGAGGTCGGGTGAGGGTGTGGAGGGCACGGACGCGGGGTTCGTGGATGCTTTGGCGGAGGCGTGTGGAGATGGTGGGCTGAGTGGGGGGTTGGGTCGATGTAGAAGGGTGATGGATCAAACGAGAGGAGGATGCGATCGAGGGGACTTTCGAGCCGATAGGTTGATAGTGTCCTTCCTTCCTTCCTTCCTTCCTTCCTTCCGTTTCAGAGGATTCCGCTGCGTGGACAGAGCACGCTTCCTCAGTCGATAAGTCGGGGGGGGGCCGTTATCGGTATGCGGGGACGTAACTTCTGAATAAGTATCCTCAATGCATCCGCCGATGGAAGTTCGAAGACTGCCTATCGGTATTCAGGACGTCGCGCTCAGTCTCTACGTAAAGAAGGAGAATGTAGTAAACGTCATGCATGGAAGGGATTCCAAAGCTCCGGTCTCGGAAGGCACTCGAATCCTACATGATCGTCCTTGTCAGCGAAGGGATAACATGATTCCTACTTCGAGCGGCCGCCTTTCTGGGGGTTAGCGGCTCTCATGATACTTGCCGCAGGAGACACGTGTCTATAGCGGAGCAGCATATCTACTCGTCCTACTGTTATTGGAGGTATTGAGTTCGTATTAGGTTCGATTCCTAATGGCGCTGGTACAATGGTGTTGCGCTGCTTCTTATTTTCTCCTACACCAGCATGTGGCTCTTCATTCGACTTCGTCTCTCCCAGAGCCAATGCGTTCTCCCCATCCGCCCACGCATGGATGTAGCTACAGTCTCACTCCAGGTCTTCGCCTCATGGGTAAGGGGGGTTTTCTTAGCGCCGGGGTAGTACATATGCTAGCCCTGGCGTTGGGCCGGTTCAAACGCGTTTAGCTGTTCCCGTGACCGTTCAAAAAGATGTGAGACCATTCATGAGTTTCTCAAGATGGCCAAGTCGATTTGTCTCTGATTGATGATGATGAAAGTGTGTCACTACGGAAAGGAGGCAACGCTCGGGATTATATTTCCCCTCCCCCCCCTAAGCAATTTGCTCAAGAGTCTGGTTTTGACATATTCACCTTCCACCTCAGTGAGGTGGCTGAAACCTGCGAAATTTTCGCCCGCATGGTTTGCCCCCTCTTTGCCTGCCTTGGCTGGAACCTCTTACACATTACAGTCTTACTGTTACAGATCTATTGAATCATGTCCCGAATAACCTTGTTCTACTCATAGCTTTCTTTCCATACCAGCCAATACCCCTAGCGTTCGAAGCAGTGAGAGTACTTGAAACGGACATGATCCATTGCTACGGTTGTAGTTGCCAACAACGGACCTACCGTTCGAAATGTCTTTCATTCTATGTCATCGCCCGTGTCCAGATTTTCTTCTCATACGTATTGAGCCGTGATATAACTATCCCATCCCCGTCTATCTGTTGTTCCTCGTACAACCGCAGACGGGACAGTAGCGCCAAAGCCTCCTTTTCTTCGATGGGGGCTACAGTCACATCTTCTTCGTCAGTCTCATGATCCCTTTCAACTCCACCGGTGCTGTAACACTCCACAAGCGACTCGAAGAAATCGTCATCGTTGTCGTTGTCATCTACAATCTCTTCGACGGGGTCGATGAACGTGGCTATGTTCATAGCGGATCTAAAACGTTGCTGCTGTGAGAGATATTCGATCTGCTGCTCCATTTGAGCCACGGCGTTGTTGAATATCTGATCATCTTCATTGACGAGAGTTTTCCACTCCTCAGTCTGAGGAGCGTACTTGGGCCCCAGTATATTTGACTGGACCCAGCAGTTTTGGATTGTAGTCGGTGTGACATCGTCCTCCCATGCGGCAATGCCCCAGCGCATAGCTTGCAGTACATTCATTGACTTCATAGGATCCCTATTCTTATCGTACTTGTTGCACATGTTTGTCAGCCATCTTCTTCTGTAGTGGGCCTTCCATGATCGAGTGATTCCCTGGTTAAGAGGTTGAAATGTAGAGGTGGCATTAGCAGGGAGAACCAGGATTGTAGTATTTGCAAGACCTTCAGGAGATTCGCGAGGTAGGAACTGGACGACCGCCCCGTGAGCAGAAAATTCATCAACAAGAAGGCACACTTTCCGGCCAGCCATTTGCCTGTCGAACCATCGCAGGTATTCCTCGAATATTACGCCCGTCATCCAAGCCTTCCCATTGGATCGCCAGACAGTAGGAAAATTCTCCACGCGAACACCAGAACGGTCGAAGCATCGCGGAGTCTGAGCCTTCCCAACGAACCATGGTGCGAGCTTTCGAGTGCCCGTGACGTTACAGGCGAGAACTACGGTGATCCGAGCTTTTTCCAGCTTGCCGCCAGCCTTGCTTTCGCTCGTGAGATCATCGTTCGGGCTCATCTTCCAGAAGAGAGCTGTCTCGTCCATGGTGTATATATCCTCGCACTTGTAGATCTTCAGACCTTTACGAAGACCTTCGAGCTCCGCTTCTACGCCTACTTGATCTAGAGCACCGGACTTGCCTTTGCGATAGTATCTTTTGACTTGGTACCGAGCTTTGTAGCTGTCCAACCAGCCCCCTGAAAATCTGGGGGGCTCGACGTTGCGGTATTGGGGGAGTTCATAGAAGATTTTGTTGGCGATGTCCCTGAGAGTCTCTTTCGAAACGGTAACTTTCTTCTTTAGCATTTGCTGATGCCAATCAAATACAGCGGCTTCCAGATCCGGCCAGTAAGATGTCCGTTGTCTCTTGGCGTCAGGATTTACAGGGCGGTCTTCTTCATCGAGGTGCTTGAATGTATCGGAAAGGCTTTCCGATATCGTGGACTGATTGAGAACCCTATGGTACTTCTCGTAAAAGAAATCAAGCATCTGATTGGTGGTCCATTTGCCATTCTCCTGGATCAATGCTTGTTGGTGTATACGGAGATCCTTTCGCTGTACATCTGTGATAGGGTGGCGACGCTGTTTCGGCTTGGGTGGGTTTGGATCGCCGGAGTCCGAGGAAGCCTCGCCAAGAAAGGCCGGGGAACGCCTTTTTGAGCCTTCTGAAGATTGGAGATTATAGTTTTCCATAGTCTGCAATCGCTCAAAGCTGGATTTCTTTGAGCCAAGGATCGCTCTAACCTAGATTTCAAGTAGGCTGCAATCGCTCAAACCTGGATTTCGTCGAGCCAAGAATCGCTCTAACTTAGATTTGAAATAGGCTATAGAAAAGCAAAAAACTTGAGCGTACTTATATCTCGGCAGGGAAAATAACGGCCGAAAGCAAACTGATAGCTGCGGCAGACAGCGCAACGGCCAGCTCAGCCCCAGATTCAAACGCATCATCATCGCAAACGCAAACTCTCCTCCGAGCATGCATTGCGACGTGGTTATTTGTTCAGCTTGGAAGCGGACAGGCTCTTCAGCCAACCACAAAAGAGCTTTCCCAGAAATAATTACGGCTCAAAGACTTCGTCCTGTGACAGACAGGTTGTCACCCTTTTCGAAAAGACGACAGCGTCCTTGTTGCCATCCTAATACTGCTAGTAAGCAGTAAAGAAAGAAGTAGATATGCATGACGAGAGGTAGTCGCTGTTGCGGGGTACCCTAGGGGAAAGCTGAAGAACAAGGCTAAAGTTGCTCCAGCTCTCCAAAAAGTCTTGGCTGAGAAGACGAAGGAAACTGAGAAAGCATAGAAAGTAGAGAAAACAAGTCAAAGGATTGGCATGATTCCTATTCTGGAACGTTTTTAGCCGTACTTTCAGCCCTTGCTCCTGTCATTGTCGTTCCAGAATCTTCAGCGAGGCTGCTGCTGGGCATGCTGCCAAATTATCGGAATACATCGTCTGTGTATTCCAGCATCTACCGTTAGCCTGTAGCCTCCATAGTAGCCATGTAACGTGTTTAGGTGAAAGAAACGAGAAGTGAAGCATTGCGTAATCGGAGGGAAGCTTCCTGACCAATTTGCATAGCGATTCCTTGTCGAAATATGGAGCGTAGACCTGTCTTGTCACGGTCATTACTGTTGATGGCCTCGCTCTTCTTCGCGACTTTTCCCTTAGCACATTGCTTCTCTCGCTCCTGCTCTTGTTTCGCTGCTTGCTTCAGCGGCGTAGTCGATTGCGCTTGCTGAGGCAGTGGCCCGAATCGCTGGTGGAGTGCCGAGTGAGGCATGTCCTCCATGAGCTTGATGATAGAGCTGATTCACTCTGGTGAGAAGCATGGATATCTGATTGCTGAATGTCATGATGATCGAATAGCGTAATGAAAGGATCAATGTGATCATCGTATGGAGGCTCAGGGAATGAGTGAGTACTGGTGTATAAGTGTATCTGACGTTGAAATAATGTAGGGTCCTAGGGGAGAGATTGACAACTGGTGTATGCTTTTCAATAGAATCGAGACCGTCTTCTTGTAGGACCAAAATTTCTACCGGTGTGGCTTCCATCTGCAACGCTCGACTGTAATGTGTGCGCAGTGCGCAAGGATTCGTCCTGTGAAGAATCATATCTTTTTTCGGTATCCTCACTTCTTCGAGACCAGAATGTTGATGAAAGCAGAGAGAAAGATGTTCCAATTGCATTTGAGTTCCAAATCAATACCAAGGGATGGGGTCTTCTCTGAGTGCTCTCTCCCTTCGGAGACAAAAGTTTTGAATTGCGATAGGGAGGAGATCCAGCTTGGAACAGTATTACGAGTATGCCAAGGCCTTACTAATCCTTTGGTACTACCTTCACCTACCGTGACCTTCCTATACGTGACTGTATCTTCTACGACCTCTTAAGAGATTAGAAACATCAAATAGCATAAAGAGAATATTAGTTAAGAGATATATTATTCCAAGATAATTTTCGATTAGCTACTTTTCTTTTTATTTACTTAGATTATAATTATTAAGTAAAATAGAAGAGAAACTATTTAAAAGACGAAAGTATTGGAGATAATTTTCGATCTACTACGTTCGATTTCAGTTATTTAGAGCTAAAGCTATAAAGTAATATTAAAAGTAACTTATCTAAGAGACAGACGTATTCGGGATAACTCTCGATACACCGCGTTTATTTTCAGACACTTAGAGCTATGAGTGTAGAAGTATATAGGAGCAAATCCCATGGCCTTGCTACATTTCGCAGCTCTCGACTTATCATTCTTACGTACATTTACAGGCGCCAGCCAGAATACTTTGACTGTTTATATGAAGATGCAATTTCCTTGCCACCCGAAGGACAGATACTCTTGAAACTTATCCGGTTACAAGTGTACATTGTACGGGGACCAGCCTAGTTAATCTGACTGTTTATGTAGAAATATAGCTTCTTTTCACTCAACATGCAGACAGTCTTGACATTTGTCAGGCTATAAATGCCGGGAGCAGCCCAAACAGTTGAACTCTTCATGTAAAAGTACGGCGATTTTTCACTTCAAGTATAGATATTCTTGGCATTTATCCGGTTACAAATGCAGTTTTGCTAGGGGTAGCCCAAACAATTTGACTGTTCGTATAAAAACACGGTTTTTTTTCACTCATAGTGCAGATAATCGTGGAAATTATCCGGTTACAAATGCAACTTTTGCGACAGCTAGCCCGAATAAGTCGACTGTTTATTTGAAATACAGCTTTTCCCACTTAAAGTGCAGGTATACTTAGGATTTCTCCCACTATACATGTCACCGTTTCGGGAAAAGTGCAATGCATATACCCGATTCTTCGGGCTTGTTGCCTACGGAACTTGGCAAGAGTCATCAGGAAATCCATAAACTTTTGTGGCAAACATATTAGGGCTAATTACTAATTCATACCCCAAAATAAAAAATTACTGAATCATACCCCTAGGGGTATGATTTAGTAATTAGGGTATGATTCGATAATTTGCCATTCATGATTTCGATAATTAGCCCAAACATAATACGCTAGTAACTATAATACCTGCAGGCTACCGAAAAGACCATCGCGGAAAGTAATAGAGTGGCGAAAGTGAGCGAATGAAAAAAATGACCGAGATATATGCTTGAGATGCTAGCTTGTCGTCCCCATCTCTGAAGATCCTCAGCCGAACCTGCCCAATGGTTGCTCAAGGAGCCATCCGTCAGACCCTTCCCACTCTATCTCTTGCTAAAGACCGTCATCAGTAAACACTCGCTCAGTGGCAAATGCGGGAGAGAATGGATTACCCTGGTGTACACCATCGTAGCCTCCTCTTCTCCCGACCACCCAGGCGCTCCGGCTCTGGCCCTGCGCGTTTGGGAAGCTGGTATCTTCCGCTGATAATTGGCGACCCTGAAGTCTATCGGTGGCATTTGGACCGTGGTCGGCCCGCAGAACTGGTTGTTGCTTCCCTCGAGGGTGAGTGCTGAGGGTCTCCGAGAGTCGATCCAGATGATGAATTGCATATGAGTCTCCCAGGTTCGGCCTTTTGCGGACAACTACAGATCTTTAAACCCTTTCCCCTGCATATCGTCGCTGCTTGCATACCTTGTAGAATTTGATCCACAGCGTGCCCCTGTCGTCTGGACCCCCATACGCAACCTGGAGCGCGCCGTACCATTTGTGGATGAATTCCTAATGACCTTGGTGTTAGACGTCCTTCCGCCATTGTCGCGGACTAGACAAGCGGTGCACTCACTAGAATATCACAGAGAGCGTCCATGTCGCCGAAGGCCACTCGAAACTGGCGACCAGGTGGGAGACCGACTGAGTCGAGACTTGGTAGCGTAGTGGTCAGGGTCCTCAAGACTTTGAGTTGTCTCAAGAGATCGCACACGATCACTTGGACCCAGACTGGGCGTGCTCTCAATCTGAATATGGGCTCCCACGCCTGCTGACTGACGACATTCTGCACGTACAACATTCTGGGAGAGGAAGCTGGAAGAAGTGCGGCTAAGTATAGCTTGGAAGGTAGGGGAGGCGCTCTATGGGATGAGAGATCTCTGCTGCTTCAGGAGAACTTGGAGAGATGGGATGGAACAGAGCTCTAATATACTCGCACCGTAGTCATGAAACTGCTTGTCGTCATCGAGGAGAACCGAGGCAATCGTTTTTTTAGCGCCATCGCAGCGGTGAATCGGATGTATCACGGTGGATGAATCAGGTGGCTCGAAAGCCTGCATCTTGGTTCGCCACCGATCATGACCGACATCAGGTAGGATCAGCTTTTGGTCACAGGACTTCTTGGAGACGATAGCCTAAAGAGTCAGTGCAGGACGTGATTCTCTTGCGGCCGACAGGTTTTTAGTCGATGAGTCACCTTCTAGCAGCTTTGACGCGACCGTGAAACAAGCTTGGAATTTCTACAAAAAGTAGCAAGGCATATAGAGAATACTTTTCTCGTGGGTATCGTGAAGAAGTCAACAAAAATGAGCAAGTACACGACTGTAGCGAGACAGTTCTGTCATGTTGACAGCATTCTCAGCGCAGAATTTGAAAAATGTAACCATACGTTGATGAAAATGTGATTGGTGGACTAAGCCGCCGATCAATCTCTCTTCGAGCGGCTGCCTGCATAATGAATGATCCTCCCGCATGGTTGCTACGCAGAGGTGGAGGTCGGAGCCGAATCTTAATGCCTTGCTCAGCTTTCACAGAAGGTTCGGGTTACCGGACTCAACCGGATGTCACCATCCTCTACGGGTTGGTGGGGTCGGTAGGGTTGGTCGGATTGGCGGGGATGCCTAGACCCAAAGAGGTGTACTCCAAGTCGGCGAATCTTGGAACTGTTACTGGCAATCTCTAAGTGCAGATTTCAGCCGATTCCAAATACGGCGTGGTGTTGGCCTCGACAGAATGGCTCAAAAAATCTCTCTAAAGAAGATGAGAGGCACTAGAAGGAAAGATACACTAGGATGACCCTTCATGTACTTCTAGAGGAAAGCCTTGAGGCGATTGGTCTGTTGTAATCCGCAGCCGCGGGTCAATTTTAGCAAAGTTTTCTCGAAAAGACAACAGAGTGTGTGAGAAAATCTGCGCATTACACCTAGGGAGACTCTGCAATTGTGGTATGTGCTCTCTGTTTAATATTCCATTCGAAGGTAGAGACGCCTGGCTTGAAAGAGCCTCGTTTGGCCCAATCTTTCGGCAGAGCATCGAGCGTAGAGCGAGAAAACAGGTCTTTCCTCCAATGACTGAAATTCAGGGTACCTGACTAAAGGTGTATCGTAGGAGAGTGTAGCGAAAGTCACACCTAGAGGCGATTTCAACTTTTCAAGGTCAAGACGTGCGCTGCCAGAAAATGCAACATCATAACATAACGCACCTTCATTGGTTCTCGAATGAAGTGAAGGGATGTTGCATTATCTTAGTCGAGTGCTCTTTCTCGAAATTTTGAAGACAAACAGCCAGTCCGTCCTGGTTGATATCCACAAAAGTATGCGAAAAGAATCTTTCAAGCTGTCCTCCATAGCTGAGTGGCTCGGAAGTCCAAAAGAAAGTGCTCGTACCGAGTTATCTATCGTGCTCTGGACAATCATTGCAGCATCTACAGATCGCCGGAAGATTTGAGCTTTGCTGTTATCGGGGTTTGCTACTTCTTCCTAATATGCCACGTAGGTTTGTTTGTCTTCGGTTTTCGACTATCCTTTACCCTTCGATCCCATGATCCTCCTCGTTTCTTTCAACGTCAATCTAAAGAACAACCATGGCTTCATACTCGTCTTCAAACACCGAGCCGGAGAGATGGGCAAAGATAGTTACGGGAGTCGATAGTGGGCGGCATCCGGAAATCATGATAAACGAGGAGGGGACACTTGTTGCTGTTTCGATGCCCAGTGCCAAAGGTGCTAGGATCCAGAGTTTTTTGGCTGATGTCTTCAAGGATGGCGACAACGAATGGTTCAGCGCCGTCGGTGACTCTGTCGAAGCAAGCAAAGGGAAAGCTGCCGATTACGGACAGCCTGAAAGTAGCAAGAAAAAGAAGGTGTCTCTTACACAGCAACGTGCAAACCGTAGGCAGGAAAAAAAAGATAAAGGGCAGGTAATGCAAAGGGCAGAAGAGACCAGAGACAGCTACTCACCTGCAGAATGGGCAAGAATCATGGGGGAAGCGAGTACGGAAAGACCTCAGGGAGTGTATATCGAAGGAAAAAAGCTTGTTGCGACCGATCATACTACTTTGGATGCCTCGAGGAAGCTTGAGTTGTTCATAGCGCATGCGCTTAGACATGATACAACAGGACGTGGAGAAGTGGTGGTAAGAGGAGATCCGTCACGGCGCTCGTGAGAAGCGACTTGCAGAGTCAACAACCTCGTACTACGGAGTTCACACAATACAGGCGCTGCAGGTTCTCTAGTAACCAATCCTTTGAAAGTAGTCGCAGTAGGGAGTTCAGATGAAGAATCTATTCGTCGTGCTTTCTAGCTTTCCAAAGTAGCTTCTGCGGTCCGTTGGTGCAAAATTACTCAACCGCAGCCTCGACAAAGAATTCGGAAAAAGGGGGAAACCGAAGAAACAGACGTTTCAAGAGACTGGTTCCCGGTGGGCATGAAGTGATGCCAGTGAAGAGATGTATCATAGCTCCGTTGCACGGCCGTCTGTCAGCGATTTGTAGATAGTATCGTTCCGCGAGCTGCAGGTATCGCTGAAATGTGACTGAGAGTTGCCAAGGATCCAATATATTCAACGGGCGAGAGGAATAGATGGAGTCCTGTCTTGAAGATGTCCATGACGTTAATTTGATCGCTGATACCGGCTTGGTGCTGGGGCTGCCGGTTGTACAGCTTTGTACCCTTGCAATGATCCTGGAATTTGGCATCTAACCTGATGGATGGCATGGTTCTTGATCGTTGACAGGCATCAGTTTTTGCTCTCTAGAAGCAATTCGAGATATTAGTGGACTGATGACGCAAGACAAGTCGTGCTGGGTGTGAAACCCAAATACGGCAGTACCAAGCTAGCTAACAAGATAAATGGAGAAGTTGAAGTTTCAAAGATGCCACTATATCTAGCAGTCAACCAGAAAATCATCCCCTGCAGAGTTGTAAGGCTTGATCAGATCGAGAGTTTTTGGCACCGAGATCACATTCTCATATCTTATTCTTGGAGAAAATGGCTTGGCAACGGCTTGCCGAGGCTCACAAAATTGCCACATGGTTTGATAGCTAGTTTGGTGCCTTGAGCCTGCCCATGAATCCATTGAGCTTCAACGGCAATACGCCAAGAGAAACAAAGCCTCAACAAGATTTTCTCGTCGGACATGAACGTGCTCTGAGGTCAAGCCATAGGTGTCCAGTATCACTTCACATACATGTGCAACAAGAACAGCGTGTGCAGAACGGGCCATTGCATCCAGATTATAGCGGCAGAAAGGCTGAGACTGCACACGGCATCTTGAAAAGGAATCCCACAAATCATCCCAGATATCCTGAGTGTACATTCAGATATATTCACACCGTCCCTTACGGAATAACAAGTTTGGCTGGTCGAGTTGTCGTCCTGTCGCACAACGCTAAAGTACTCTACTAGAGTACACGCGCGGCTCCTAAGCGCTCTGGCCCCAGTTATGGGGAGAAAGTACACCCTCGATGACCTCACTATTCAACCCTGGATCCTCACAATGGCGCTGTCGACACTCCTTGCTCATTCTCCAAACTCTACATTCAATCATGGCGTCCCGCGCAGAAACCATCCAGCAAAATCACGAGCCCCGCCCTGACCCGCAATCCCTGACTTCCAATCCAGATGCCTCCCAAAACTCCTCCACTGGCGTTGACTATGAGCCACATCCTGAGCAGTCAATCAAGGTCTCACCAGAGAGGGAGAAGATAGTGAAGAGCATCACGAGCTTGTACTCTGGGAGCGCCAGCGAGGAGGACATGCAGGTGTACGCGAAGGAGGCAATCTACGACGATCCATGGAGCTATTGTGACACCAGGTATAAAATTGCGGGGCAGTGGTACGGTACGTAAGAAGATTCAGCGTGTGCCGCTACCACAATTCGTTTGCTAACGCTGTTTTCGGCTTAGGTATACCCAAAGTCATGGCCTCCTCGAAGACCCTGTCCACCGAGATCGTCTCTAGCACCGACACAGAGCTCATCTTCAAAATGAAGCAAGAGTACACTCCGCGGGTAGTTCAGTCTACGAAGCCGGTCAATAGCCTGGTATCGTTGACATTGGATGGAGAGGGAAAGGTCAAATACCACAAGGACATGTGGAATGATAAGGACTACAGCCATGAGGGCCTGGGAAAGATCATGAAGACATTGAATGGGGATCACTTGACGAAGATCACGAGACCGCCAGGGGATTTATGAGGCATTGCCGTAACGAAGAAAGGCTAAAGGCTGGCAGGGTTATGGCGTATGACTGGTTGTGATTGGCAGCAGTGTCGGGATACTGAATTTTCTATCCGGTAGCATGGAGCGTCGCTCCTTGTTTCTATAGTCCGCCTATTTTTTGAATGCCGGGTCTACACCCTTCTTCCATTCGTCAAAGCTGATCCCCGATCCTGCAAAAGCCAGAGTGTTCTCTAATGAGACCTCATTCCGCCATGGAATGGCACTCTGAACGCCTCCTTTTTGTACTGTCTTCGCTGCGGCTCTATTTGCGAAATCCACCAGCTCCATCATACAGGTGAAATCTCTGGAACCCCTCCCACTTTTTGCCAGCATACCCGCATAAGCGCCCACAAAAGTATCTCCAGCGCCAGTGCTATCTATCACTGTCACCTTCTCTCCTGGGGCTTGCAGGACCCGTTGTATTCCAGTATCTAGGTAGATTACTCCTTCGGCTCCAAGAGTGACAAGGACATGGCGGACTCCCAGATCAATAAGCCGCTGTATGTGCTCGCCCCAGAGTGCCCAGGAGTTGTTTTGCCCCGTAGTACTTGTAATGATGCTAGCTTCTGTTTCGTTGACGATTAAATGGTTGACCGCTGAGTAGGCTTCTTGCGGCAGCTTCACGGCTGGTGCAGGATTCAGCAGTACCTCCACATTTTTCTCCCGAGCAAGCTTCAAGATGTGTAGCACCGTAATCAACGGTATCTCAAGCTGTAAGATAATCAAATCTGGCAAAGGGTCTGGTAGACTTTTGAAGTCCGATGGCCTCAAAGCATAATTCGCATTCGGACTCATCAAAATCCTGTTCTCCCCACTCTCCTCTTCAACAATGATGACAGCCACACCGCTCTTCTCGCCATCTTTCACTCTGACACCATCAACATCAATACCATTGCTGACCAACCCATTAATCAAGTCACGTCCAAACATGTCGTCGCCAACGGCGCCGATCATGTTGATGGTGCATCCCGCTTCCTTAACCTCTGAGCCTTTCTCGCGAGAGAGTCTAGCACAGGCTACTGCTTGGTTGGCACCTTTTCCTCCACAGCCCGTGTCGTACGACGAGGTGATCAGAGTCTCTCCTGCTGCTGGGACGCGGGATGTGCGTGTGATTAGATCAGTGTTGAGGGAGCCGATTATCGTGATATTTCGTGTTGGCATACTGACGAGGAAAAAAGCCAAGTCATTCACCTGCTCGAAGACCTGAGTCTTCCACAAGAATGGAAGATTGGGAAGAGATAATCACCGGGTTACACCTGCGCCAAGCCATGAGGCTGAGTATGGGCACCCAAGAGTGTCCCTATCAGCATTTTTATACCGACATTCTGAAACAGAAAATAAGAAAGACACACTCAAACACCATTGTACCAGCGCCATTAGGAATCGAACCTAATACGAACTAACTACCTCAACAACAGATATCTGTAGCATGATCTTACAGAAGCTTCATCAATAAAGAGTAGACAAGCAGTGTACTTATGCCCTGATTGGCAGTAGAGCCATGGAGGTACCAAAAGAGCCTGGTGTGTCGAGCAGAGCCGCCGCTTCTGCTAAAGGAATCTATGAGTATAAGCCCTTTCCTTGTGCCGGGATGGAACGCTAGTAGGGGGATCAAAGTAATTCCGGCCGTCTTAGCATCATTTTTCGCCACTTTACGCGGAGAAGATTTACGCCCCCAAATTAGAAGAGTAGCTATCTATATATTAATACCCTCTATATATATAAAAATATATTAAAACTGAGTCGAAGGAATAGGCTATATCGCTCACATCGATTACGCCATCAACTTATTTCTCGCTATATTAAAATTTCGTCAAATTCGAGTCTCTCTATCTATTAAAACCTTATAAATCTTTTATTTAGATACGCGTAATTAATTCGCTTTTAACGTCGTTAATAGCACGTAAGAAGTATAATAATAATATTATATATACTTTCTCGAAGCGAGTAGAACTAGATAATATTATATATAAAGAAATTTAAGCCTTTAAAGTATTAGTTAATTACAGATCTTTAAGAGGCGAATTTACTTATACTATCGAACGAGAGTCTAAAAGAGAAATTATTATATTATTAAATACGTCTAAAATTAATAATAAAACATCGAGGTTTACGCGACAATCTTCTAAAAGAGTTAGAAAATAATTACTTAAAAATATAAGAAAGAGCTTATTAGAGACGAGCTATAGAAGTATATCCTCTATCTACTAATATCGTCGCCATTAAGAAATTTAATACTTTCTATAATAACTTAAAATATGTAATTAATACGTCTACGAGAAGCTAATATCGATCTTAAAAGCTCTAGCTCAAATTTATTATATTAATAGAGGAGAGAAACGAGCTAAAGAAGACTCAGATATATTAAAAAAGAATTTTATTATAAGAAAAGCTCGAAAAGATATCATAGCTAAAGAAAGAAGAAGGCTATAAAATAGAAGATTAAGACTAATACTATAATTATTATTTCTATCGATTAAGTATTAAAGTAATCTCTAGCGATATCGTAGAGAAGACTTTAAACGCTATTATAAATACTATTACTTCTATATAATTAATTAAATATAGCAGTAAAGATAAGAATAATAAAAAAGATTATTAAGATTAAGAGAAAAGCGGTTTTAATAAAAGAAAGAAAGCTTAAAAAATAGTAAGCAAGGATCGAGAAATCGCGATTCGGTGCTATTAAAGAAAATAACGCTATTGCTACTACTATAGCTAAATTCTCTATAACTATATTTAATACTTTTTAGAAAGAATTAAAGCGTACTTCGAAGCCTTAAATTCTAGCGAACCTAGATTAAAATAGCCTATTTACTCTATTCTCGCTATTCTTTATTAAAGAGATATTTAAGACTATTACGCGAAGTATTAATATATATACCTTATAATAGCTTACTATATCTCGAGAACGAGACTCTATTAAATTAAGGATTTCTAATAAAGATTTTAATTAGCGTTCTTAATAAGTTATTAATATAAATAAAATTAAGATATTTATAGATAGTTTAATCTATATAGATATTTATTAAGAAGACAAGATAGCAAGCTATTAAAATAAGAAGCTATTTTATAATACGTATTATCTTATTATAAGTAAGTTATTATTATACTAATCGATTTATTAGATCTTATATATATATCGCAATTATTTATAACTTAGAATAGATTTACTTAATTATAGCGATTTTTTTATATTAGCTCTTTAAGTAATAATATATCTATAGAGTTTATAGAAGAAGAGATAAAAGTAATAATCGAGAAGGAATTAAAGTCTTAGAGGCTTTAATAATAATATAAAATAAAGCCTCTATTAACTTCTTTTAGAAATTACTATTAGAGATATTAAAGGCTCGATAATAATATCGCTATCGATAAGATAATGATTCGATTTTTTAGATGATTAAAGTATATCGTCGATATAAGAAATAAGTCTATTAAACGGGGGTATAAGTTCTAGACTCTCTATAAAACTAGATATCTATATAACTTCATATACTACTCGCGCACTTTAAAGATTAACAAATTAAAATCACGTAAAACGCTAATAGCTATCGAATCTATAGTATATTAGCTTACGCTTATACTACCTCCTCTTTCTTCTAATAAGATATATACTTTTTACCTCGATAACCTCTTTATATTAATCTCGTTATTTTACGAGCTATAAATTATAAGATATTAAAGTATATAAAACTACTCGTATAAATAATAGCGTTAATTTTCTAGTAGTTCTATAGGTTATAAGGGAAAAATAGAGTTATAAGCTATTCTAGAATACGCTTATAGCTATTTTAGTAGACGACGTATTATATCTAGACTAGATTAATAATAATACGATACTCTCGCTATCTACGATATATATCGTAAATAAAATAAGTAATATTATTAAGAAGTAGCGAAAAGACTAGATCTTACCTTCATTAATACAAAGACTATAAGAGAACTTATTTAATAAATAATCTAGGGCGATATTTAAGATTTTATATTATATTAATAATTATAACTATAATATAAGCTCGATAAATATCGCTAATTAATATCGCTAGGCGTATAAGACTTAGAGAAAGACTATAAGAAATTAATATTTAATCTTCTTTTAAATATTAAATTATAGTATTATTAATAGCTTTAAGATTAAAAGTTATATAGACTATTATTAAAAGAAGAGATAATATAAAAACTTTAGGATTCGACTATATAAGAAACTATTCTCATTTAAAGAAGAGGTTAAAGTTAATAAATATATCACTTATCTAGATAGTAAACGATTTAATTAGACTATTAAGTATATTAAAGTCAAGCTATATAGTAATCTTATAAGAGTTATAAAGAAATATATAATATATACTTAATATAAGTATTAGAATATTATCGCCGAGTCTAGATCACGTATATCGAGTTTAAAAAAGCGTACTTTTAATACTTTATTAAATTCTAATATTTCTATAAAGAAGAAATAGCTTTATTATATATTATATAACTACTTTAATTATTAAATCGCTTTATATATAATAGAAGATAAGAATTATTAAGAGCGGTAATATAAATAAATATAGTTCTAAAGTAAGCTTATAATTATAGTAAGTATATATAGTTATATAGAAGCATATATAAAACTAGTATATAATTCGATTATTCTTCGAATATAGCTATTTTCGAGCTTATTTAATAGCTATATAATCGTACTTCTTTTATTATTCTTCTTTTATATATTAACTATCTATCGCCCATTAAGCCATCTTCTCATCTTTACCTCCTTTCTATCAATTATCGACTATCTCTACTATCTTTCTCTTTCTATATAATATTATTTAGAGTTATTATAGATAGTATAGATTAATAAGAGATAATTCTAAAGCTATATTATAATTATAAACCTTTCACCTTATCGTATCCTATTATCTTATTATCGTATTCTACTATTTTATCATCTTCTACTAGATTAATCTCGCGTACTAAGATCTAATAATAAGTCGTAAAATAAGATATTTCTAATACGGTTTAGCTCTCTAATTACGTAATATTTAGAGAGTATAATTATAATATACTATTTGCCTATATACTCGATCTTCTTAAGAATTTTTTTAATAATCTAATATCTAGAGGTTCTACTTAATTTTCGATAATTTTTAATAAAGAATACATTTATTATAGATCGTATTTAAGCTAGCATTATCGATTTCTAAAAACAATTTTTTCTTTTAGATCATTACGGCTACTCTGTTTAGAGCGCAATATTACTTGATAAAGATTACACCAAATAATAATGGGATCTGCGCTAGACGTTGGATTTGACCAATCAATAGCCCTGTCCAAAGAACCCTACTAGCGTGTCCATCCCGAGCACAAGGAAAGGTATAAGCCCTTACAGAACGCTTCTCATATACGACTACTCAAGGTCACCCCTCAGAGCATGGCGAACTCGGGATCGGGAGAGCTGGTCCAAGTACAGCTCGAAGAGTACTCCCTGCAGCAAGCTCCACTATATAAAGCCTTGTCATACACTTGGGGCACGAACGAAAGGCCCGAGCAGATCACCATTGGAAATGACTCCCACCTCAGTGTCACCGGGAACCTACTTGCATTTCTCGTGTATCTTTGTACGAAAAAATCAGTGTTTTTCTGGATTGATGCAATCTGCATCAACCAAGATGACATTCAAGAGCGAGGCTCGCAAGTAAGGCTAATGAAGCAGATCTACCAGCAGGCAAAAGAAGTTGTCGTGTGGCTGAATCAACCATCCTTTACGACGTTTGCCGAGAGTATCGCCTGGAACATAGTCAAGAACAATAAAGATCGGCGGCTCGCCAAGCTCCCTCTGTGGTCACTGAAGATGTTCCACCACCCGTGGCCCATGCGAGTGTGGGTACTTCAAGAGGTTGTCTACGCCCAAAACATCACCATAGTGTCCCAGCGCGATGATAATAGAGTAGGATACATCACATGGGATGAAGCTCTGGATTTTGGCGCTGAGTACCTAGACCGATACAAACATGACAACCGCAACACCCCTGTGGATGAAGACATTGAGCTGTCAATAGCCATGATGATTGCCATGAATGACTGGAGAGGTAAAGCTGAAAGTGACATCTTCAACCTGACTCTTTCCGAGCTCTTGTCGAATACGAGATTCTGCGGCGCTAGTGATCCCAAAGACAAGGTCTTTGCCCTTTTAGCCCTCGCGTCGGACGTGGATCTCGATATTTTCCAAATCGACTATGGAATGTCGTGGAGGAATCTGTCCGTATGTCTCGCTCGACATACAATTTCGCAAAGCAATACGCTCGATATCCTACGTTGGAAAGGACTTTCTAGGCCTACTCCGCAAGTAGATGTTTTGCCGTCTTGGGTACCAGACCTATCCAGTCCGGCATTACTAGCACCCATATATCCTTATGATTGGCCGAACCGAGCTAAGCTGAGTTTCGAAGACAGTCCCGATGTCACCCTCATATGTGACGAGACCTCTCTCGTTGTAAAGTACTTGACGATTCATGATGTACTTACCATTGCACCAGCTCGCATGACAGCTGATCATATAGAAAGATACCAAGACATGCTGGCCGTCCTACAACAATGGTACCAAATCGCGAGAGAACATCCCAGCTTTGTGGACGATCAGAAGAAAAGGATCGATTCATTTTGTGGTACCTTGAAGATGACTTTCGGCTCGCAGGGAGATGAAGAAGACATAGAAAAGGTCTACAGCGCTGGGTTAGGATGGCAGTGGCACTTCAGGAAGCTCATGGGGGAGGATGTTAGCTATTCCGAGCCAGACGACCCTGACGAACTTGAGTACGATCTTGATGATGCAAGAATCCTCTCGCCAGAGAACCCACATCTTTATACGCCTTGGGCTCGTGAAGTGATGTTTGGAGAACTCGATCACCTCCAGGGACGCTCCTTTGGGTTCACCTCCGATGGGCAGATGACGCTTCTGCCACCAGGCGCCCGAGAAGACGACCACATATGCCTCTTGTATGGACTCCAGCTTCCCTTCGTTCTACGAAAAAGCATAAATGGGTACTTTCAAGTCATCGGTACATACTACGTTCATCACCATGTCGACTGGGACAAGTTTGAAGCTCGGCAGACTTGGGAACAACTACAGTCGATTACGCTTCGGTGAATCTTGTATCTAGAATGCTTGACCAGAAAAATCCGATACTAGCGAAATGCCAGGATCGCCAGTCCCGAGATTTCAAATATCCGTCTTCATTCTTAGCCAATCGGAGTTGTTCCCGCCCTGCCGTGGCCTTTCAAGATGGGTCCCTGCTCTTATGTCAGAAAATCTAGTACAAGGTCTCTGTGAAGTTATGGTCATATCTTCATATCCATTACTCCCCAAATTCCAGGAAACATCATTCTGTGGTGAGAAATATGCGTTGATCTTAGCCTTCACTGAGCGCTCACAGAAATGCGGACCTCTTGACAAACAATTCTCATATCCCGAATCCTGGATCAGTAGTAAGAGTGGAATCCTGGCTGATGATTCAATTGATACTTGGAAGCGCATTTGTTCATGTGAGCATTTGACCAGTGACAAGCTCAGACACCCAGAAGAGAGACCCTCAAGGATACCAGCAAGGACAGCTCAACACATAACTCCAACACCGGTGGTCAACCTCTTCAAATCACCATAACCCCAAACTTCCACCCATGCCTTCCAACAGCGCGCCCACCATGGCCAAATCCTCCAAGATGCATTCCAAACACCACCGAAACCACCACCACACCATGTCCTCCACCTACACACCCCAATACTGCACGTACCCGCAACCCACCGCGCGCAACCCCACCTGGCCCGAAAAACAAGCCGATTTGATCCTCTGCCTCCGCGACGTCTCCAAACCTCCCGCCAAAATCCCAGACCCCGATGTCCGAAACCTCCACCCTGACAGTCAAATCCACGTCCGATGGACAGATCCGGATCTCGTGCGCGCATTGGTGCGTGTTTTCGTTTCTACTCTTCTCAACACACTCTCGAAGTTTCTTTTCGGGCTATGTTAAAAAGCGACGAAGGTCGACTGACTCCTCCAGGCGCAACTCCAGGAATCCCTCCCCCGAAAAGTCAACCTGTCCCTTCACTACGGCGGTCGCGACGTCACTGCCGCGACGTGGGTTACTGTACATCAGGTAACTATTTCTTTACGCCTTCCTTCCTTCCTCCCTTCCTCCCTTCCTTCCCTTCCCTCCCTCCCTCCCTATCCCCCTCCTCGACCCATGCAAATCAACGCAAGCTCAAACCCACAACGGCGCTGGCGACTGACACGTCCAGCACGACCAGACATGGCCCGACGGCGTTGCGGAGCTGAAGTACGTACTGTGGTTCCACGAGTACGACGATTTAGACGTGGAGGTTGGGGAGTTGGAGGGGATAAAGTGGGGTGGTGTTAAGAAAGAGGAGGAGGAGGTGAAGGTGAAGATGGAGGATGTGGAGGCGTGGTGAAGGAGGAATGAGGCGATGGTCTGCGAGCGGAGCAGATAGGGAGGGCGAATCGAGTTGAGTTGAAGAGATTTGGATTGGATTGGATTGGAAAATCAAAGTCTATCTTACTCTGATCGATGAGCTTTTATAAGCCGCCTTTTTGTCCCCCTTGCGATTCTATTGTGATTAAAGTCTGAAAATTGAACTGTGCGAAGCATCTTACATATCCTCGTACAGACTCATAACGACACAACACCGACCGTCGAAAAATTTCACAGCCTCATACATAACTCCGTAGTGACCATTACAGCCCACTCCCCCATCAAACCCTCCTCATGATATCCTTGTTGACATACAGTCTCACCATCGCCACCAATGCCATCGCTAGCACAGCGAGAGATCCGGCCCAGAACATAGCTGGATGGTATGCCGCCAGCGTGCTCTTTTCTCCGCCGTGGGCTTCGAGCAGATACCCAGCGATCGGGGCGCCCTGCAGCGAGTCAATCAGCATTGCTCTATCACTCTCAGGCCGTTCTTCACTCATGGGAGGTAAGTAGGCTCGTACCATCAAGTAACCGCCAGCCCAACCCGTCACAACCATGCCCATAGCAACCGAGACCCTCTGCGAGCCAAACACCGTCCCGACGACCGTCGGCATCGTAGCGAAGAATGCTCCGTTGGCAGCACCGTTGATGATCACGAAGACGACCAGAGGCCCTAGCGAATCCGAGACGGGCCAGATCACGAACATGCTGACGGTTGTTAGGAACAGGCCTATGAAAAGCGTGTTCAGAGGTCCTAAGGCGTCGGCAGCGAGACCAGAACTGAGGCGGCCGACCCCGGAGGAGATGTTGAAGCCTGCTACCAGAGCGGCACCGGTGCTGGATGAGAGGCCGAGGGAGGCGCTGTAGAGGGGGATGAAGAAGGGTGGAACGAGGAGGGGGAAGGTGGCAACGACGCCGACTAGGAAGATGGTGACGAATTTGAAGTCACGGAAGAGTTTCCTATGGAGGTGGTCAGTCAGCGATCATTTCATGCGAGGGAGGGATAGGGGATGGGAACCATTCGATGAAGGTTGCCGATCGTATTGGGCATCGCTCTTTGATGAGCCAAGCTGCCGGTAGACCTGTTGCTAATGTCAAGAGGCCGAGGATTCTGAAGGTCCAGGCTGGGCCGACGCGCTGTGTGATGGCGTTCATTGAGAAGCTGATGACCGTACCTCCAAGGCCGCCGCCGGCGCAGACAATACCGTTGGCGAGGCCGCGCTTCTTGTGGAAGTACTGTGCCGGGGTTACGTTGATGACCTAGTGATGTCAGTTGTTGATCTTGGGTATCATAGCGAATTGTAGGTTTGAATCACCATGAAGCAGAGGCTACCGTCAAGGCGACAATTAGCACGTAAATTAGGTCAAGTGAATGAGCTGCATCGTACCTTGTCCCAATCCCGGACACCACGCCAGCGGTGACGAACAATCCGCCCACATTGTGTGTCAGAAACCCACTCAGTATCTCCCCCAATGCCAACATGGAGATCCCTAGGAGCGCAGTACCCCTCGCTCCAAGCAATCGTATCACTCGCGCATTGACAAGAGCAAGAAAGGCTATGCATGCGAAGTCCAAAGACCCAATCCAGGAGAGGGTTGGGGGAGAAGAAAGACCCTGCTTGAACAGAGCAGCTTGCATGACACCCCAGCTGTAGACAGTGCCTACAATCCAGAAAGATATGGAAAAGCAGGCAAAGACGACTGCCCAACCATAACCACCTTCCGGGGCTGTGGAGTCAGCGTATTGGGAGGCATGAAGGATGTTGTCGCGGTCTTTTAATATCCGCCGCGCACTGTGATTGGCTTCGACGGGGGTTGAGGGTTCCGTGAAGGTAATATCCTGAGGCTTTGACATGTCGTTGGCTTGCTTTTCCATCAATTGACTTTAGCTGTGCCCAAAAGGTAGGAGATCAAGACGTTGATAAGAGGTTTGATAGGTGTTGGGTGATCTGCTTTGGCCTGGGCAGCAAGACTGTAATATTTCTGAATCAATCAACGTGAAAGCTTGACGGCGCCAACGCGATACCTTGATGCATAACCGAGCAATAGGGACTAGATCGTCCACCATATTCGATGACGATTACCTACCACTTTATTCAAGATCAGAATGTACTCTGTTTGGTCTTTTGACAGAGATGATACATCCACCATTCGCTACAACTGGCTTCGGTGATTAAAATTTCGCTCCACAAACGACTGACAGGCCCTGGTGCAACCTTTAGGGGCTCAAGGAGACTCGCATATGACGGCGCTGTAACTGCTGCAGGAATGAGGTAGGCATCTTCTCACGGTACGTTCGTCTTGAGTGCTTGCCATAAGCTGAGATGCTCGCCCCAACTAGATACGCAGCCAGTCAGCCGTAACAGCGGTCTTACATGCAAGCTCTTCGCTGTGAATGTAACTGTCCCCTTCCCCTTCTTCAAGCACGTGGTTTGTTTCAAGCATTTAGCGAACGGACCACGAGGTCGCCAGAACATGAGATAGGAAGATCGTAGAGTCTAGGCCTTCATCATTAACTTGTCCTTATACAGTTTTCCATATTACTGATTGGTTGTAGGGTAAAGAGTCGGAAGCCTAGACGGTCTTCTATCTCGATACTCGCCCCTGCGGCCGTAAAGATGTGTCAACTTCTACTGATAGTGGCGACTTATTGCAAACAAATAACTACAGACCTGCGTGGGTGTGAGAATCAGCTTATGACGGATCCACAGTGAAGTCCCCCATAAATCCATCTCCTCTCCTTTGCAAACCAGGGTAGACGGAGATTATGCACGACTAGAACCATCTCATGATGTCGACGGAATCACGGAAGACCCAACCACCGTAACGGCACTGCATCGCACGTCACTCCCCTTTACTTATGATCCATCCCACCCATCCTTCAGGTCTCGCGTGAGTTCAATGTGCTACCTCAAACAAAAACCGTGTGCCATCTTTAACAGAGACACGAGACAATCGTGAGAGATCAAAGGTAGCTAGGGTCATCTCTACAGAGACTATGAGTACTGAGCTGAGACGACAAGTCATGAGCGTGTGCCTGACGTTGGGTCTTGATGGTAGAGAGAGCAATGCACCAGATGGGCGCCCGATCTGGTATACATTGTAGTACGGTGCTGCGAAAATCCCATCCCGCTAGTAAAAACGTCAGAGACAACATCGAAATTCGTATACAAACCTGGGTCGGGTGCTGCTACTCTATATGATTAGACCCATGTGGCCTGTATTTTACGATGGTCTAGTTGAGGGTATGGAATCCTAAAGCTATATTTTCTTTTTTAGCAGAGAGGAGCATTTATCCCCTTACCGATGTACGTAGAAACCAATGCCACCGTAAGGTAGCTGCGAGCGACCTGTCGCATCTGCCATTTTCTGCTCGAGCTTGCGATACTCTTCGCTTGGGTGGGACCGGTCCAGCATACATACCGGCATTACTGATAGAACCGAAAAAAGAAATTTTTTGGGAACGAACGAGATCGCCCATGCGCAGGAAAGAGACAAGAAAAATTGGAAAGGGCGAGTGTGAGTACCTGGATATATTGAACGCCACCGCAACGAAGCAGCCAGTCCATAACGAGCGGCCCGTGCTTGTTGGCCCAGTGGTTGTGAAACTCCTGTTCAGGGGTGTTTTTCTTACGGCCGACGCAGATTGAGAATCGGATGAGGCCTTCGGTCGACATAGGTGGAAGTGGTGGTAGAGGTGCAATTGAAATAGAACAGGAATGAGGCTTTGGCAATAGTGATGGTAGTCAGCCTTGATGGAAAGTGAGATGAATGGAGATGTCAGCGCCTATTAGATAGTGAGTCCGGGGCAACCCTTTTCCCCACTAGATATGTAGTCCGGGGGACATCTAGCACGAGCGTGGGAGGCCGCAACTGCAAGCTAGTAGCCGTACCAGCTGACGAAGGGACGAGGCATGGTGACAGTCGGTGCTTCGCGCTGTTTGGCCCGCTTGATTTCCAGAATTACGGATTGATGTCCGTACAATTATACAAACCTCCCGAGGGCCAGTCACCGCGCTTGGCGCTTGCACAGGTCATGAAGGCAGACTGGCCCCGTTCCGCTCACGACTGCGTTGGCAATCCAAGATGGTTCTGCTGCCCCTGTTTAATATAGAATTCCATCTATAATTCCATGTTAAAGTGCAAGAGGCAGCGAAACCCGCAACATTCGACCGAGCGTTTTCCACATCACGGGAAAAGGAGTTCTCATTTTGACGATCTCCAGCATATCAATCTTCCGCTCTGCCCCGAATCAGGTACTCCCTAAACCCCAACGACCGCTCAGCCTCTCACATATTCCACCACGGCTTTCTCCCCGCCAGCCAATTAATCGAAAATTGCACCGGCAGCGTCGTCACCGCTACGACTAAAGTACCTTTACAATTATTGGGCCATGGCTCTTGACCAATCTCAGATTGTCACTGCCGACGAAGTGGTTGTAGACGATCCGCACTTCGAGCATGAGGGGTACTCCGAGTATGCCGACGAGCCAGCGCCGGATACCGGCTAGAACGGACGGATGACCTAGTGGATAGAAATGAGGAGAAGAGTAGGAATCGGTTGGGCGAGATCTACGGACTTTGAGGGGGGTCGTGAGGCGCGCTTTCGAGGGTTTGGGGGGAGTTTTTCGGATGACATGCTGAAAGGACTCGAGAGTTACTCGGGAAGGGGAAAAGAGAAATTCTCAGAGATCGACTCTATAGCTGCTGAG